>NC_141139.1:1752500-1947500 GCF_053477565.2 Lygodium microphyllum | reverse complement strand
CAATGCGGAGTTTCTAAAAGATGAATTTGAAGGAGATCCTTTGTAAGAGCTTTGGTGAAGGTATCTACTCCATTCTCCTTTGTTGGATAGTAGACTAGCTCTACTATTCCATCCTTGATCAAGTCACACACATAGTGATACTGGATCTCAATATGTTTGGTGCGTGCATAAAAAACTAGATTTTGGATAATGATGATGCAACTCTGATTGTTACAACTTAGCACTATTGGATCTTCATCCTGTACTCCCATATGCCATAGGATCCTTCTTAACCATACTACTTTACATATAGCAAAGCAAGCTACCTTGTACTCTGCTTCGTTAGAAGACAATGCCACAGTTGGTTGCTACTTATTGATTTAGGAGAAAATTCTTGAACCTAAATAGAAACAATGTCCAGAAATTGATTTCATGGAATCACTATTACTTGCCCAATCTGAGTCATAGTTCCCCATAAGAGCACTTTCGAAACCATATGTGATACCATAATCAAGAGTTTCCTTCAAGTATTTGAGCACCCACATTCGAGCTTTCCAATGACTATCTTGTGGTTTGTTTGAGGACCTGCTCAAAACACCAGCAATAAAACTAATATTTGGCACGGTATTACACAAGTAGATGAGGTTGCCAACCAACCTCCTGTACCTCTCAATGTTTGCTAGTGTTGATGTATCCTTAATGGATAACTTCACATTGACCTCCATAGGTGTAGCTATCTCCTTACACTTGGTCATACAAAATGCTTTTAAGATCTCCCATGCATACTTCTTTTGAGAGATGAAGATTTTGCTAGGCACTTGCCACTTCAATCCCCAAACGATAGTGCAATAAGCCCAAGTATGTCATTTCAAACTGAGAGATTAAAACCTTTTGAGTTTGATTGTGCATATCTTCATAGTTACCTATAATAAGAAGGTCGTCCACATATATGACAATCACTATAGACTTTTCACTATCCCTGTAAACATACAAGTTAGCATCTGAGGCACATCTTTTGAAATTACAACCGAGAAATAATTTATCTATATGTTAGTACCATGCTCTAGGGGCTTGTTTTAGCCCATACAATGCCTTCTTCAGCTTACAAACTTTGTTCTCAGAATGGGGGGTCTCAAATCCTGGTGGTTGAGCCACATACACCTCCTCCTTGAAATCACCATTCAAGAACATTGATTTGACATCCATTTGGTAAACTGGCACTTCTTATGAGTTGCCACTAAAAGTACTATATGAATAGTGATCATTCTAGTAGTTGCAGCAAACAATTCTTGAAAATTAAATCCTTGAACCTGTGAAAATCATTGTGCAACTAATTTGGCTTCTTGTACTTTACCTTCTAGACCCACTTGGTGTCAATAATCTTCCTCTTTTTTGGCTAATCCATTTGCTCCCAAGTATTATTCTTCATGATGCTTTTATACTTAGCTTGCATAACTACTATCTATGCTAGATTGGCAAGTGCTTCTTCCAAGTCTGCTGACTCCTTTACTTCTCTCATAATCTTAGCCATTAAGGCTATATTGATTATGTGATTAGAAGCCATAATTTGCTCCTCTATTCTTAGTGACCTTCTTGGTCCATTTGCCTAGATATGCTGACCAGACTACCTTCACGGGCTATTAAAAAAAGACCAATCTAAACCCATCGTATTGGAGTTCTTGATGGAGTATATGAAAGTGAAGATAATAAGTATTGTAAACAAGTCAGGACTTTCATTCCTTTAAGAGATATATGCCCAAGATGGCGATGCCAAAGAGATACATTTGGAAGATTTAAACATGATCAGTACATCACATACAAGGAAGAGATACTGGCTACCAACCATGGCACCTCTAGCAAAAATGAGATTGCCACATTAATCTTCCATGTAGAATCACCAAAAGATATATAATACCTATTATAATCCAAGTCCAACTGAGACAAGGCTTTTAATCAAAGCCAAAAATGATATGCATCATGTAGAACAAATGGAGCACCAACAACAAACTGCAATCTCATATCACCTATACCAACAATATCATAGATGTGATCATCATCCAATCTAGCTAAACCTATAATGGGGTGGTAGTTATAAAATCAATGACAATGCAGGGTAACATGGAAAGAGTCAAAGAATCCAACACTCAGAGTAGCATACTAATATCAATGATAATGCAAGTTAACATGGAAGGAAGCCGTGGAATCAAGAAGCCAACACTGAGAGTAAGTAAACTACAATGACAATGCGGGGTAACATGGAAGAAATGCCATGAACCAAGAGGCCAATATTGAGAGTAAGCATACTAACATCAAGTAAGGAAGTAGCAAGTATGTAATCATTTGAACTATACTCTATGGTATTTATCTCATCAATCTTAATAGCGGACTCACAAATAGTGCAATCATTAGAAGACAACATTATTCTACACTTTAGCTTTGCCTTTTTCATGCCCTATCATTGCACATTTATGGCAATGTGGCCTTATGTGGCCATGCTACCCAAAATAATGACAAGTGAGAGAGGACTTAGGACTACAAGACTTACTATACGACTATCCATGAGACTTAGAATTTCCCCTACAAGGCGATGAATCTCTACCACGTTAATCATTCCCTTTACTATCACGTCTATCTCTAACTGTAAGTGCATGAGAAGTATGGGATGCCTTTACATTCTTCTTGTTTTGTAAGTAATGCACTCTCTATGTTGGAGCATTTAAATCCATATTTGGGAGGATAAGCGCTCATAAATAGTACAACATATCTCTCAAGACTTAGGTAGAGTGATAAAGAATAATAAAGACTCTATGTTATTCTCAAACTAAATGCCATGCAAGATAAACTACTTGAAAATGGAATGAAACTTATTCAAATGAGTAGACATAGGAGTGCCCTCCTTCATGCAAAGGTCCACAAGATTCTTTAACCAATACAACTATGAAGTAGGACTCTACTTATCATAAAGATTACATGTTTTTTCCATAAACCATGCACCACCTTCAGTTGTAGTAACATTGAAATACACCTAGTTTGACAAAGATAATATAATGGTGGATTTGCATACCTCAACAAGCTCTTCCCAATAATCTACATGCCAATATTATGGATTTATTCCCTTGGTTTTCAATGGCCTCACTTGCTTCTTTTACAACAATATCTACTAAATCTGAGTCTTCCAATACTACAAGTTATTGCTATACAACTTCTCTATGTTAAAGATAGCACTATCATTGGAAGCATTTGAAACACCTGCCATTATGTTTGCCAACCAAAGAGAATACAAGCTACTATAATAGCAAAAAATTAGCCCCAAAATTGAGCCACAAAGTATACAATAGGAGAATGACTTAGGCAAAACATTTTTTCCAACAAGTAGGAAGCACTAGAGTGCACAATACAAGTGTCTACTCTTAAAGAAACTGGTCAATACTAAATTTTTGCATGCCTATCCATAAAAATCCCGTAAATAAATGTATAAGTGTAGGAAAAAGATCAAAATGCAAAGCTCCCATTATTAGGAATATCCAGGTAGCAATTCGGATATATAAAATGCAACTATCAGTGAAAGAAAGATATAAACCACCAAGGTAACAAATGTTGTTAGAGACCTAAAGATGTTAGATACATAGATGCAATACAAATCAAACAAGTAGCATGTACACAAGACAAATATGCATAAGAGATCTCCAAAACTAATAGAGATGCTCCAATATACAACTACTCACTTCATATGAATAGTGAAGCTCAAGTCAATGACAAAGCATATATCCAAAGTTGACAAACTTGTCTAATAGGAGGACGTACAGGGTGCACTAACCAAAGCTAAGTGAGCCTATGATCATCGATGCTTTCAACAAGGATAGTATATGTATAAACCAATAAGTACGTAAGAGTCTACCACTAACTCATGAGTCCAAGCTCTGCATTGAAAATATCAAGTTGCTCCCATAAATGAAAATTCGAAATGTTTGAGAATAAAGAAAAGTTGAATACATGTCTCATAATATTCGAGTGCCCAAAGACATGAAGCAATAAATTTAGGAGTATATACCAACAATAAGTCTTCAAATGCACAAATGGAAAATCATTGAAGCAAAGAGCTATTGTATCCACACACACACACACACACACACACACACACACACACACACACACACACACACACAGAGGAGCCCCAAGAGGAACACCAAGGAAAAGGGAATTCTCTTACAAGAAATTCTATCTTGTAACATCAACAAGCTTTTATTTTATTATTTTGATCATCAAAACAAAGAAAACAACAAATCTTCACGCAGCATCATAGTAGATATCTCCCACGGATTTGATAGAATCAACCATAATCTTCAACATCTTCATAGAATTCTTCAATATAACAAAGAACACAAAAGAATACACCATATTTGAATGGAAATCAATCACATATTATTCATCTTCAACGTCTTCATAGTTCTCTCTCAATCTCTCATATGCAGTTACACTGTTTTGATAGAATTGGCTATTTCTGGCTCTCTCTCTCTCTCTCTCTCTCTATCAATAGTACATCATATCCTTACTAGAATACTCTCATAATAACTCTCAATAATCCTTCTTAGGTCGTGGATGCACCTCCTAAGAGGCATGTATGATATGAAGAGTCACCAGAGCCACTACAGTGTCTTTTCACAGCTCACTATTGTCACTATCACTTAGTCTTCTCTTCAGTCTTCAGCAGCTGCTTCTTCCACTTGTTTTAGCTCTTTTGAAATTCGATTCATCCTTTCCAAAGGTTAGAAAAATTTTCCAAAGTCACACATACATTCTACAGAACACTTACAGAAGGTCTACAGAATAGTTACAGTATAGTACCAGAGCAGCTACAGTACAGTTACAGTACAGAGACAAAGGCTCTACAGAAGGTCTACAGAGGGTTACAGAAGGTCATTAGAATCTCATAACTCATACTCAAACCATTTCAAACTATCAAAAACTATTCAATAAGCTTCCAAAATATCTCAATCTTCATCAATCATCAATCCATGCTTCATATAGAAGACAATCAGAACAAAATAGAAGCTATATAGAAGGTATATAGAACCTTAACAGAACCTATCAGAACATCACATAGAGCTTCATATCTCCACTGTGAATCATCATGAACTTCCAAAACATAATCAATATTATCCAAAACACTCTTAAATACTTCCATTAACAACCATATATCATTCTAAATCAATCAAAAATCAATCATTCAAACCTCAAAAACAACAAAAATCAGTGAAAAATTCAGTCTTTTTCCACTCTCAACATATCCCCACACTTAGAAAGGAAGCATTCTCGCGACCTAAGGAAAAGAAGAATATAAGTTAATATAAGTTCATCAAAGAGCTCAATTTGGATTTTCCGTCGGATCTTCAATAATCTTGCTAAACCACGACCCCAACTTATCACCTGTATCGGATAGAAAAATACTACTAAAGGAAAACTTCCGTTATTCATTAACTCATCTGATTAATCATTTAAAAATCATAACAAATTTGTAAAAGATATGAGAGGTTCTCTTGAGCTTTCCACCATAGGCTTTCCATCCACCATCAATAGTTTGAAAAGAGCTCATGAACAAATTATTCTCAATCAGCATGAACGTATCATATACAATTATTACATCATATACACAAACACTAACACAACCATCTGAATGACACCTCCAAAAAGAGATATATCATTAAGAATCATCCAAAATACATTGCAAAGGCATCAATGAAGATGATCCCTTTTGAAGGCTTGGTGGTTTTGAAAACGATCCATAGAGAAGGATTCATCTACAAATGTCTTTGGAGGATTTTAAAAGAATTGCAGGCAGCACATCCTTTCTAGCAAAACAAGGTATCTGCTAGGTAGACATAGGGCATGAAAATACAGGACATCCAACTGATGGGAGTCAATATTCACATTGACATTCATACAAAGTTTTGGAATGGCCTTTTGATCATTATGGGAATGTCTATGTATGTATGCTAGATACCAAGCAAAATGAGCTGTCAATCTCACTTAAGGATCTAGCGATTGTGAATATTGGTGAGCAAAATAAAGGTAGTTTTGGTATGCTTGACTGGCAGTTGTCTGGCAGTTGTCAGATCTCCTGGAATTATTGGCCAATTTATCTGAGGTCCCGTAAGAGAATCAATTGAGCTCCATCCTCTTCTTCTTGGAATTTGCTGATTAAACCCTTCATATTCACTAACCAACTAAGGGGGTTGAGAAATAGAAGTGGTAGGAGATGGAAGTGGAATAAGTAAAAGTGGATTAAGAGATGGGTAGGCAAAATCATAAAAGAAGGAATAAGTTAAAGAAGGAGTGGTTGAAAATTTTAGGGAATTTGTTAGGAAAGGTGTTAATTGATAAATAGGAAAGATAGAAGGTATATGGATAGATGGAGAAGGGCATGATGGAGAAGGGGAAAATACTCTATCTTCAATAAAAGAGCAATAGGTAAATATGGGAATTTGAGGAAAAGATTGAGGTTGGAAAAGAAGGTAAGATTGCTATTGAATTGGTTTGATAAAGGGAAAAATAGGTATCATAGCGGTGAGCCATTTGTTGGTAGTACAGTAGGCTAGGAATAGAGGGACCTAAGATAGATCTTCTTTGATAGGCATAAAAAAGGTTGAATAAAATGGATGGTTTTTGGAAAGGTGAGCTAGGAGATCCACCCTCAGATGGTTAGTGCTCTGTACATAGGTAGAAGCTGTGTTCTGACGTTGATTCAGGACCACAGAATCAATCATTGAGTGCCAGGAATTATCAGGGCAAGTAGCCACTTTTGAGGAGTAACTCTAGAACATGTCATCTATTCGCAAATCCAAATAGTTGACATATAAAACATCTTGCAAAACCACATCTCCCACATACCAGGCTATATCTACTTCATCTAGAATCAACAGATCACCTTGGAGATACATATATGATAGCAACATGGTATCCGTCATCACAGAATCTTCAAACACCATACAGACCACTTCTGTCAGTAACTCAGGAGACCAAGCCCCACTCCAACCATCCTCTGCAAGAGGAAGATCCATCGTTGAAAGCTTCATGTAAAAGGCCAACTTCTGCAATTGATAGTGGACAAAGAAAGAATGGTCCGAAGGAACATAGTCCTGGAAATGCTCAAATGTAAAGCATAGCAGATCCATCCTAGACTACAATCTTTCCACTTTATCTTGGAATAAAGGACACAAGGTAGCTTGTCTTTGGAGAATTGCCAAGTCCTGCTTTGAGAGAGAAGGGATCAGTGGAACAGCCAGTTGGTCTTGCAACTACTTGATTTGGGAAGCTTGTGATTCCATTGTGTCATGAGTAGTCTGTAAGGCTGAGAGTTTTGCATCTAAAAGAGTCTGAAACTCTTGAGCTTCTTTAGACATCTTCTCCTTCTCCTCAGAGATTTTGGTGACCTCTGATTGAGCTTCTATTAACTGAATCTTCAAAGAAGATATCTCTTCTCTTTGGGTCTCAATCAATTGGGTTTATTGCTGCATCTGCTTAAATAGATCTGCAAGTGTATCTTTAGCAGATGCTAACTCTGATGTTGCCTTATACAACTGGTCTTTGGATTGCATCAATTCTTCATAAAAGGAAGTATACAATTGTTGAGCACAGGCTGTCACTGAAAGTTCAATTGAACTCTCGATGTCTTTATAGAGAAATGGAATGGCATCTTCCTACACTAGACTGTTCAATGAAGGGATTGATATGTCCAAGGAACCCTCTCTATGTGCTCTGAACAGATTGTTACATGTGAGATAAGCAGGAAGGGCACTGCTAGATGTAGCAGGAATTGTAACTGAAGGAAGAACTGAAGAAGCTTTATCTGCCACATGGTTCAAGCGTTTTCGCTGAATGACTAGTGGAGGAGGAGAATTTAGATCCTCTATATCAATAGGTTCTGACTCTTCTGAAGGTGGTGGAGGAGGTACTGGATCAGATGGAGGAGGTTGAAGCATACTCTTCTTTAGGCCTGAGTATGTCAAGAAAGCATATAGGTAGGATCCATAGGTGACATTTGTAACATTTTCCCTGGTTACTCTGACGAAATGTTGATCCATCTTTGTAAGCAGGTAAGTGCTCCAATCAATAGCTACTCCTTTTAACACCATCCTGGAAGCTGTAAAGAGCTCTTTGGACAAGTAATGGGATGGTGTTTTGACAAGCATAAACCTGTTCTGGAGAAACTGGCAGACCAACTTTCACACAAGATCAATGATCATGGAAAAAGAGACTCTTGAAGTGTTGATCACTTTCTTGACATCTAGAATTTCCTTTGTCTGTTTTTGTATTAACTTGTAAATCTCATCGTTGGAGAATAGCTGTCTAGCTGTAACAAAGGGCTCTCCTTTGTAGGGAAGAGACAAAGCCTTCCCTAACCCTCGGGGTGTGAATGGCATGGAAGCACCATGGACCAGTCCCGACTTCTTGCTGTGTATGATGCAAGGAACTCATCACAAATGGATGGATCTTCCGAAATTAAGGGGAATGAAGTAGCTACAAAAGTCGCGAGTTCTGCTTTTGCTAGAGGTTCAAAAGCCACTAGGGAAGAATAATCCCTATTGACCAACGGGACATACTGGATAGGAGAAGCGTGAGGCGCCATTGAGATGGAAAATACACACCACAACACAGAGAATCACAAAGAATGCTTGCAAAATAACCAAAGGGTTATAAAAAAGAAATCAATAAAAAAGGACACACATACATAGACGTAACTAACCCATTGACCATCCCAAACAATACACATCCTAGAAAAAAATCGGCATGACCTCTACACATATGCGACCGAAAACTTCATGCGATACAACAGACAGGCACCCAAATCCCCATATTAGGCAAGAAAGAAAGAACTACACACCGTACCCGTAATCGTAACACAGAGACAAATCAGAATACCATAAAAATGTACCTCAAAACCGGACCATAACCTTGACCATCAGTGTCAACTAAAAGACTTTTACGCGCCAATCCCACGAAGCGTGTTTATTAAAAAGTGGAAAAAAGTGCAGTGAGGGGGAATTATTTTAATAAAGGGTTCATTTTAAGAAATTATTTACAATCGGTGACATTTTATTAGGTTATAAACCTTATTAATAAGAAAATGGTGGTTCCTTCTTAAAATTTTAATTACAAATTATTAAGGTGAAATGGTGCTTTATCTCAACCTCGGACTACGATGCCCAGACTGGGTCTCTAAATCCAAATTTCTTAATTAAAAATTAAAAGTGATGTGAAGCGCTTTTTTGCCAGCGCGTGCATTTTCGTGACAGCTGGTTCATTTTTATTACAAATTAAGGTGCCTCTTAAGCGCACGTAGCGCGTGCAAAGTGAACGGTTGGTTGATTTTAAAATTATTAAATTGTATGTTTAGTACGAATGCGCGTGGAAAAGGTGGGTGAATAAATAGTTTATTTTAGCAATTTATTATGGTTAAGGGGTAATGAAAATAAATAAAGCTCACAAAATAAATATCTGGTAGGGGTGTGTATGCAATGGCCTGAAGGCGCATGGAGTAGTCTCCCAAAAGCAATGAATCCAGTTAAACAAAATCAAAGACCAGTGATTGAACAAAAAATAAAACACATTAGTGTTTTTGGTTTATTTTTATTTAATTTTTAATTTTAATTTTATATTTTATTTATTTTGTATTTTAGGTGTATATATTTTGTGTATATAGTTTGGTTTGATTAATTTGTTTTATTATTTTTATTTTCTATTGTATGTGTGTGTGTTTTTCTTTAAAAATAATAAGTAAATCAAGATAAATAACATATGAATATATGATAAAATGTAAGAATGAATTTACAACCATTTAGCAAGTGTCCACAATGGATGTTACTGTAGTCATGATTTTCAACTGATTGTTTGTAGGATATAAAATGAATTGTTATGAAGTGTAGTATTAAAATTAGGTTTTTGTGGCTTCAAAGAATATGTTTTGCCTTTTATGGAAATATTTTTAAGTGAGAAATTAGTAAAAAAAGGACAACGGGTTTGTGGAATTTTCTTAGATTTTTTTTGAATTTAGTTTTGTATTTTTACTAATTTTAAATGAATTTTATCAATGTTCAGGTAATTTTGAATGAATATTCAGAATTAAATTGTTTTGTAATTAATTTGTTTTAATTTCCACCTTACAAATATTCCAAATAATTGCAAAAATATGGGAAATTTTAAAGAAAATTTTGTGTAATTTTTTTCTGATTTTAAATGAAATTTTAAAATCAACTAAATGATGTAAATCAGGTTAGTTGGTTAAGTGAGATCAAGTCAGGTCAATTAAGTTAGGTTAGTGTAAGTAGGTCAGTTAAGTTAGAATATGTGAAGTCTGGTCTGGTTATGTTAGTCAGTGTTGATTAGGTTAGTCTGAGTTAGTCTAGGCTAGGTAGGGCAATTAGGTTAGTCTAGGTTGGTTAGTCAAGTCAGAGTAGCTAGTCAAGTGCTAACTAGATGTGGTTAGACTAACTAACCAGGGTTAGGTAGGGGGTAGTCTTCTTCTCACAGCTTGAGATGCCAGGAGGATACTATTGAGTTGCTAGGAGATTGGCTATGTTTGCATACCAGGAAGTAACTGTTTCAACTAGAAACAAAGAAGCATCAGGAAGGTCTGGATCATCCTGTTCCTCTTCTTCTGTTTGAGGGATTTGTGATAGATGATTGGCTAGGATATGGGAACTGCCGGGCTGAGTTACCACTTCAAAGTTGAACTCCTGGAATAGGAGCAACCATCTCATCAATTGTCCTTTAACATTTGCTTTGTTCATCAGGAAGGACAGGGCTTCATGATCCACATAGAACTTGAAATGCATTGACAATAGATAGTGTCGAAACTTCTCCAGTGCAAACACCATTGCCAAGCACTCAAGCTCTGTCACACTGAATAGTTCTGTTCCTTATTAGTGACCTTTCGGCTTGCATAATATATCGATTGATCTAATTTAGAGGGGCCCTTTTGACATAGGACAACACCTAGCCCTTCAACTGATGCATCTGTGTGCGCATGGAACTCCTTCGTCCAATTAGGAGGCTGCAAAATAGGTGCTTGGATAAGGCACTACTTTAGGATATTAGAGGCCTCTTCACAGTCATCAGTCCAAAGGAAATCATCTTCTTTCCTTAGGAGCTTGTGTAGATGGGTTGCCTTGGTTGCAAAATATGCAATAAATCTTATGTAGTAGCCCACATGTCCAAGAAATCCTCTTAATTGCTTGAGGTTTCTTGGTGCTGTTAAAGCGACAATCTTTTTAATCTTTGCCGGGTCTGTTGCAATCCCTTGTGCTGAGACAATATGGCCCAAAAGAACTCCCGCCAAAGACACATTTGTTGGGGTTGAGAGAGATCCCATACTCGCGGCATCTGTCAAAACATTGCTCTAGGTGTCCCCAGTGCTCTCGGATCAAACTATAGACACAAAAGTCATCAAGATGCACCTCAATGAAATCATGCAGATGATTCTGGAAGGCAGCCATCATTACTTGTTGGAAGGTGGCAGGAGCATTACAGAGCCCGAATGGCATCACTCTGTAGGCATAGGTCCCCCATTTTGAGGTGAAGGTTGTTTAAGATTGGTTCTCTTCTGCGATTTGGACTTGGTTATATCCGCTAAATCCATCCAAGAGGGAATACAGCTCATGCCCTGCCATTATGTCCAACGGTTGGTCGGTAAAAGGGATAGGGAAATGATCCTTCTTTGTCTTCGAGTTCAGCTTTCGAAAGTCGACACATATTCGATGTTTCCCGTTCTTCTTGGGTACTACCACAATGGGCAAAGCCCATTCACTGTTAGCCACGGGATAAATGAACTCTGGTTCAAGAAGTTTCAATAATTCAACCTTCACCAGAGCAGAATAATTAGGATTCATACGTCTTTGTCTTTGCCTTACAGGTTTGGCATCAGGCTCTAGGTCAATGTGATGTTGACATACTGTGGGATCAATCCCCTTTAGGTCTTTATATGACCAAGCAAACACATCTAAGTTCTCTTTTAATAATTCTCGCAGGACCACTAATTCTTCTTCTAGAAGATTGAGACCCACTTTCAGGTGACGTTCAGTACTGTCAGTATCCAAGAACGTTACTTGTCTTTCACCTTTCACTTTGCAGATAAATGTCCCATGGATTGCTTCGGGATAGAGGCCTGACTCTTCCAAGAGAGTAGTATCCTTGTCTGATGTTCCATTAGAGCCAATATCCTTCTTCTGAATAGATGACTCATTCGTCTGTTGAGGTTGTCAGAAGGGTATCAAAGCTTTGTCTACTTTTGTGTGAGTGGTGATTTCTTGTGTACTTAGGTATTTATATTTTAAGATGCATCCAGGAATGTCACATAGCACGGACTTGCTAGAGGCCGTGGCTCTGAGGGCTTTGGCTTCTGTTGGCAAGGGGCATCATTATCATCTTTTCTCTGGACTGAACAGTTAGGGCAACAGGAGCCACTGTTGAACTTAATTTTTATGCTTTTAATCCATTGCTTATATAGATTTTGCATGCTTTGTGATCCATTGGCCAACCTAAATGGAACCATGGTCATTCCATCCAACACTCTGAGATCTTCGGCCTCTGAGGTCTCTGTAGGGATATCAACAAGATCATCCTCTATTAGAGGGAATTCTTCATCTGCACTTTCATAACCTGCTTCATTTTCTTCCTCATCATTTTCATCCTCCTCCTCTAGAGGCTCTGTCTCTGCTTTTGTAGAGGATATGTAGGAGAAGAACAGATCTTCTGCCTCTGCATCTGCTTCTGCTTCTATCATAGCTTCTGACTCTGCTTCTGGCTCTGGCTCTGGCTCTATATCTGTTACTATCTCTGTGACTGTCTCTATATCCGCTCTGTCTTTGCTCTGTAACTACTCTTTATCTGCTCTGTATCTGTACTGTCTCTGGTCTGTCTCTGCTCTATAACTGTTCTGCCTCTATACTGTCTCTGTGATTGTCATGTAACAGGGAGAACAGTACATCCATGCTTCTATTTCACTGTTAGAGATGATTTCAGAAGTTAATTCTAGTTGAGGCAGGAGATATTCACCCATGGACAAGGATTTTGCTTCCCTTGGCAGTTGGCTTACAGTACCCACCACTATTAGGGACCATGCCTTTGTTTTCTTAGGAAATATTTGCTTAATAGCCTCTTCATCTCCTAATGTACCATTAGTCACCTCGTTAGAGGAGTCAGTTATGACTTCAATGGATGTGGATCCATTGCCTTTTTGCGATCCATACAACTTTAACACTGCTTTGTTGGGTCCTCTACCTAGGGTTAGGGTTCCTTTGAACTAGTCCTTCCTAGCTCTTGCTTCAAAAAGCCAAGGTCTTTCCAACAGGAGAGGGTATGAGGTCCCATAAGAATTTGCTTTCACCACCAGATATGTCAGCCAATAGTCTCTTCCTGCAAGGGTTGTTTTTACGTATGGGAGAATGCCCAATGGTTTAATTCTGCTTTGGTCCGCCAATCTGATAAGCCACTGTGTAGGTTGAATTCCTTGCAACCCTAAGTTCTTCATTGTCACATCTGCCATTATGTTTACTGATGAGCCTTCATCAATCAATGCATCTGAAATGAAGCATCCTTCTATCCATACACTAATCTTGGGGGTTCCAGGATCTAGGAAGGCATTAGCCACATCTACTTCCTTTACAGGCTCCGGGGCCTTATTGGTCTTAGTCGCTGTTGAAGGAGCAATCCTTAGTTCACGTCTTCTTGTCAAGATGCTTTTGAATCTCTTTCGACAGCTAGGAGACAACATCAGCAACTGTCGGAATGTTAAGTTTGGTACCGATACCTCTAGCATCATGTATGAACTAAATGCCCAAGTAATGACACAAAGACCCCAAGTCTAACATCTCAAAGGTTTGCTGTAAACTTTGTTTAAATGCTAAAATTTGATCAACATGTGCCCCTGTAAGCAAAAGGTCATCAACATATAGAGAAATGATCAATATGGATCCCCCCTCTTTACATACATAAAGGGTAGACTTTGATGAGCTGTTTATAAACCCTTGCCCGAGTAAAAAGGCATCAAACTTTGCGTACCAAACTCTAGGAGCTTGTTTCAAGCCATATAAAGCCTTTTTCACCTTGCAAACCAAGTGTTCGGATCCCTAAAATACAAAACCAATGGGCTACTGACATATACTTCTTCATCAAGTTCCCCATGTAAAAATGCAGTCTTTATATCTAATTGATGCACAATTCATCCATAATGGGCAGCCAAAGCAACCATAGACCTGATGGTAGTCATGTAGGAGGTAGGAGCAAATGTCTCCTCATAGTCAATGGTTTCTTTTGTGCATGGCCCTTGGCTACAAGCCTGGCTTTATATTTGTCAATGGATCCATCTGCATTCCTTTTCAGCTTGTAGACCCATTTTGTTCCAATGGCTAGGCGAAAACACTCAGCTTGCATTACTGCCATCCAATGCACAGTATGTTGCCAAGTGCAAAGTTTTGCCCAATCTTGTGTATGTGCCACCAAGTATGAGCGTAACCTTCAAGATGAAGAGCCGCGAAATAAATCTTGGCTTCTTCACTTCTAGGATAAAGGGTGAAGTACAATTCAAGCTTATCAATCCACTCCTCCCATTCCGAAGGTGAAGCGTTATTCATTTTGAAATTAGTGATATCAATCTTTTTCTTATATTCTTTTTTATTGTAAGATGGCTACCCATAAGAATGCTGCTTTCATGAATCTTTGTTCTATGAGTTTTGCCTAAAAGTAGGTGGCCCAAAACCATGAGTTGAAGGTTGACCATTTGAAGCATGCTCTTGGTTTGGGATGTCATGGACTGATCTTTGCTTATCATATCTTCCACCCTCATGAACTTGATTGTTGACTGCATCTTCTTTTTGTACATTTGAGGATTGATGATAAAAATTCTTGTAGAAGGGGTCACATACATCCATGATAATCATTATCTCATCGAGTGTTTTCTTGTTCCCCTTCATGTCTATGATTATCTTTTGGGCTGCTAAATTGAGGCCTTGGGGTATGAATGCCATGGATTTGTGAAGGATGATGGTTTCCCCTCACTCTAGATGGTTCTCCCCTTTCAAAAGTATGCATAACTAGTCGAGAATTCTCTTTGTTTGGATGGGAAGGATTACCAACAAAGGAAATTGCATGGGGGTCTTTAATAATTTGAGGTTTCCTTTGTGGCTTGCTCCCAATTTCCTTTATGGCTAAGATGAGTTCTTGGAATAAAGATTTGTTGCTTTGCTGCAAATAAGAGATTCCCTTGATTAGTTGTGCCATCCCTTGCAACAAACCTTGATTCATATGTGTTAAGCCTTCATTCAAAGTCTTCAAATCCTTAGAAAGGCCTTCATTGACATGTCCCAATTCTTTTGACAGTAAAAGGTAATCATTCCCTGCATGCACTTCATGTATGTCATGATGTCTTTGATGTGTGTGCTGTAAGCAATCCCAATGCTTAAATCTTCATCTATTTTCAAAATTATGTGCTTTATTTGTGTAATTTTGATCCTCTTGAAATTCCCCGACACCTTCATTCAATGCTTCAATAATGGGATATTTCTTCTTATTCCTGGCCATTAGCAGACATTGATGTACTAGTAGATAGTTTGTTAATTAATCCCCTTTTTCTCTCAGAATATAGCACTAATCCCAATTCTTAATAGCTCTATGGGAAGCTTATTATATGGGGATATACCAGATTTCAAAAGATATGGACTTGGGTTGGAAACTTTGGATGGAACAATGTCAAACAATGTCCCCCAGTATGCTGTCTGGGTGCTATCTTTAGTATATCTAATGCCAAAAAATCAGTAATAACTTGAGCTCCTGATATTGGATTGCCAAACTTTTCATTCAAATCTGAGATGAGGAAAATGCTTTAATCTTTCTTGGAAGCTCCAATGTTTGCCCAATGTCGGTTGTAGATGCTTGCTTTCCACTTCTTGAAGCTAAATGAGGCTAAGATTGACTCAAAACTTCAAGAAAATGATGAGATATTCATGCTGTCCACTTTCAACCATTGCTAGGGTTGTGAAGGAAGCTTCAAGGTTGAAGGAGAGTGAAAGATCAAGCAATAGAGGGTAAGTACTTCATGTTAGGACTGCCATTGATTAGTCATAAGAGAAAGAAGCTTGAATGATGAAGAATATTGTTGATTCTTCAGGAGGAGATAAGCTAGAAAAATGGCACAAACTATTTAGCCTCTTCTTCTGCTCCAGGTGATCCATATTTTGTTGATGCTTGGCCAAATAGGTACTCCACAAGTTGCTTGAGACATCAAGAATCATTCTTTGAAGGTCTCATGAATAAGAAGAAATCTCCATAGCAGTTTTTAGTAAGAAGCTTAGAAAGAGGAAAGAGAAGCTTGCTCCAAAAAGTAACCATGATTTAACCTCTCTAAGCCTTATTTAGGCTTCACTTAAGTCCATGATCCTTCAAATGGCCCAAAATTGACCACGAACCACCAAAATAACCATGATTCTACCATTATTTCTTCAAACATTCTTCAAGACCATCAGATTTAGTCAAGGCTTACTATAGAGACCTTAACTAGTCAGGATTTTAACTAAATCAAATCCTGTGACTAATTCTTGTCCTCTAGTTACTCTGTGCCTAAAGTGCAACCAAATTCACCATAAAAATGACCTTCCCATTAGATCAAAGATGTGCTCTTTTACCAATGTAAAGAAACTAATTTCCACAATAAGTCATTAATTTGAAAATACAAGAAATAGACATAAAATGCCAAGAAACCATAGCCAAGGTGGCTAGGCATGAAATGATATTACCAATGTTTGGTTGAGAATCAAATGATGAGTGGCTGCAGCATGGTATGCACCCCAAGCTATGGTGGCCAAGAGTATTCACCCTCTTAGATGGTGGGAGGTTGAGACCTCAAACATGTAATGTTGTAAAATGGAAAAAAGATCCTTCACATGTTACATCTCTACCTTTAATACTTTACTCTAGCCTACCCTAGACTAAGGCATTTATGCTTTATTACACAGATCGATAGTGGTTAGCATATGCATCCAATCTTGCTTGTCCTCGGGGCAAGGGATATACTTTATTAGTGGCCTATATGAATTGCTGACTTGTGAGTTTTCTTTTAAGATAGCAGAGATGGCATCTAGGTTGACTAACATAGTCTTCCTGGTGTCCATCTCGTCTCTTATAGCTTTTGATCTGTCGCCTAAGAATATTAGATAGTTGCCCCAGTCTTTTATCACTCGTGCTTTTCACATCCAAGGTCGGCCTAGTAGGATGTTGTAGTCCACTCTCTTCATGACTATGAAGTTCATTGAGCATTGGAGTCCTATCATCAAGGGCTAGTATTTTAGTACTCCAAATGGTCTAACCTTCATTCCGTTAACCAATGTGACATTAAACCTAGCAGTCTCTATAGGTGGGTTAGCCCAAGTCTACAGGACTGTATGGCTAAGCACAATGACTCCTGCTCTCCTGTATTTACAATTCCCTTGTGGCATCTCTTAATGCGCTGATAGGTAAGATTGCTTACATCTCTGTGTCTTCCCAAAAAGCATTTACATGTAAAGACTTAGGCATTGAGTTCAAGATTAAGCTTGGTATGTGTGTTACTACATCATGGTCAGGCAAGTCAATTTCTCCAAGCTTGTCAGGTTGCCCACCGCTTGCTTTCCGTTAAGCTCTATGCCCATTTGCTAGTGATCTTGATTATTCTGCTTGCCTATGATGTCTAGGCCTTGTTGTTGTGGTGCTACATGGGATGCAGATACATCTCTTGATCTTAACTGCATAGGTGAGATTGGTGTGCTAAGATAGAGAGCTCATCAATCTCATCTTCTATGATAAGTTTAGCATATTTTAGGTACTCGTGGGTTTCCCTCACCCACTCCTGGAACTTATCCACTACTTTCAATTAGTGCTTTGGGTTGGATACTCCCCAATCTTGGCACTCCCCTTTTTGGACATCTTGGGAGCAAATGTTTTTGCTTTTGCATTCGTGACTTCCTTCCCCTTGAGCAGTGTGGTGGCACTTATTTGTCTTAAGCGTTACCTTTGTCTCAGCCCTCTTTCTCCATTTCCTATGGCTCTTCTTCCCTATCAAGGTTGCATTAAGGTTTCTTGGTCTGGGTAATGAGATACCAGCCTGCTTCATTTGTGCTCACTCGGGTCATGACATTCAACATTGCCTCACCATCAAGTGTCTTGACTCTGAATAGCCCCAAGGGTACCGATGGCATGATTGTTGAACTAGAGGAAGGTTTTTGCCTATCTAGGCACTTGGCGTACAAGTGTGTGATTCCACACTCTAGATATCTCAGGTTGGGTTTGTCTCGATTGGTTTTCTCCCTTTTGAGGCATGAGAGGAGATATGCCCTGGTGGGTGACTACAAGTGTAGCATACGATGGGTTCTTGGTTTTGTCCTCCTAGATCTCTAACTCTTCCTCTACCTAACACCATCATCAACACTGGTTGGAAATCCATCAAGATGGGGTTACTCTCTTTGTCATATAAGACATAAGGGTTTACGTATGCTTTGTCCTCGTTTGGCTCCTCCACATAATGTATTGGAGTGTCACTCAGTGGATGGGTCATGAAAGGTTCAGGTGGTCTAGGTATCCCTGTAGGATTGATATCCATTCTAGGAACATATGGCTTTGAGTCATCGGGTGTTGGGAGAGCTAATGGAGCTCCTCTTCCGAAGTTTGTGGCCTATTCCCTAAGTAGTACGATTGATTGTATGGTTACGGATACATAAATCATCTTGGCAATCTGCAATGCATCACCTCGTGGAGCCCCAAGAGAGACACCAAGGAAAAGGGGATTCTATTGCAAGAAACTCTATCTTGTAACATCAACAAGCTTTTGTTTCATTCTTTTGATGAACAAAACAAGGAAAACAACAAATTTTCACGCAGATCATAGTAGATATCTCCCACGGATTTGATAGAATCAACCATAATCTTCAATTTCTTCATAGAATCCATCATAACAAGTAAGAATACAAAGGAATACACCACTTTTGAATGGAAATAAATCACATAGTATTCATCTTCAATTTCTTCATAGTTTCTCTCTCAATCTCTCATAAAAAGATACATTGTTTTAATAGAATTGGCTATCTTTGACTCTCTCTCTCTCTATAGCAATAGTACATCATCTCCTCACTACCATACTCTATAATGGCACTTAATAATCCTTCTTAGGTCGTGGATGCACCTCTCAAGAGGTTGGGAGGTATGAAAGGGCACCAGAGCCACTACAGTGTCTGTTCCTAGCTCACTACTATCATTGTCACTTCAATCTTCTCTTCAGTCTTTAGCAGCTTCTTCTTCCATTCATTTTAGCTCTTTTGAACTTAGATTCATCCTTTCCAAAAGCTAGAAAATTTTCCCAAAGTCACACATACATTCTACAAAACACTTATAGAAGATCTATAGAACATAACAGAATAGGAACAGAGCAGAGACAGAGGCTCTATGGAAGGTTTGCAGTGGGTTATAGAAGGTCATCAGAGAACAATAAATCCTTATAACTCATATTAAAACCATTCCAAACTATCAAAAACTATTCAATAAGCTTTTAAAATACCTCAACCTTCATCAATCATCAATCCATACTTCATACAGAAGAAAATCAGAACAAAACAGAAGCTAAACAGAAGGTATTAGAACCAATCAGAACCTATTAGAACATCACAGAGCCTCATATTTCTACTAAGAATCATCATGAGCTTCCAAAAAATAATCAATATTATCCAAAACACTCTCAAACACTTTCAAAAAAAACTAAACATTACTTAAAATCCATCAATATCAACCATTCAGACCTCAAAAACAACAAAAATAAGTCAAAAGTTTAGTCAAAAATTCAATCTTTTTCCACTCTCAACACCTCGTGCCCAAACCTACTGTAATTAGCACATGGTCTTGACCTAGGATCCAAGCACTCAGATGGGAGATGATTTTCTCTGCAATGCATGCATTGCACATGAGATCGTGTGGAGCCTTCTCATCATCTCTTGAAGCTTAGCCAACTTTAGCTTCATATCCACCAACTCTTGGCTCTGTGGTCAGACACCCTTTCCCTTGTCTCGTGTGTTCTGGCTAGATCTCATGCTAATGGTCATAACTCTCTTTGAGGATCTAGAGGCACTGCCATCTCATGTCATGGTTCTGGAGCTTCTCTCTTTGAGTAGGTCATCCACGTGTATGGCTTCTTCAAAGACCCTAGCTAGCATGTCCCTTTGCAGCAAGGTTCTCACTAAGGCCTTGTAGAGCTCATCACATTGAATTTTTATTATAAATATAGTGGAGACTGCTCATTTATTAGTTCATTCCACCATTGGGATTCTCTTAAAGAGGATCCACATGTGGGTGATGCAGTATCGAATATCCTCCTTATCCTTTTGCTTGACATTCATCAACCTGATGATGAGGTTGTCACGGTATCCTATTTCTAAGAACCTCTTGATAAAGAGACTCTTGAGGTTATTAAAATTATTACATTCGGCATTGTCCAGACTGGTAAACCATATCCGCCCTTTGTCTCCTAGGCAAAGTCTGGAAGCTTGTGCTCGTTGAGCAAGGTCCATGAGGTCTTTCGCCTCTCTCACATACTTGCTCAAATGGCTCCACAAAGCTATATAGGTCATTGTGGGATTGATACTTGTCGAGTTGCTTAGTGACCATAGGTATTTTGGTCTGGCTCTTAGAGTTTGGCGTGATTTGTAGCCCTGTTAGCAACGTAGCTGCTATGGTTTCTTTGCTCTATTTTGTAGGTGTATTGTCTAAGAGTCACTTTGTAAGAAGCTTGCACAAGCTCTAGTGCTCTCTCCCTCTCAACATCTGGTCCTACCTTGGTTCTATTGGCAAGAGCAAAGACACACTGGACCTCGTGCATTTCTATCTCTTGTCTCAAATTTTGAGCTCACTGCTCTTGGTTGTAGGCAGCTATGCTTTTTAATACATGCCCAAACTCTAAGAGCCAGGACATAGATATTTTGGTCTGGCTCTTAGAGTTTGGCGTGATTTGTAGTCCTGCTAGCAATGTAGTTGCTAGGGTTTCTCTGCTCTATTTTGTAGGTGTATTATCTAAGAGTCACTTTGTAAGAAGCTCGCACAGGCTCTAGTGCTCTCTCCCTCTCAGCATCTGGTCCTACCTTGGTTCTATTGGAAAGAGCAAAGACACATTGGACCTTGTGCATTTCTATGTCTTGTCTCAAATTTTGAGCTCACTGCTCTTGGTTGTAGGCAACTATGCTTTTTAATACATGCCCTACTCCTCTTGGGTGCCCATCCCTTTTTTACACGACTGGCCATTTTAGCCTAAGTCTTGTTTCCCTATTCCCTTCCAATTTACATTGTTCCTTCACCCATGCCCATCTACATTTACAAATTGCAGAGAGGAGGAAGCCTAACACTCTTTTACAAGGATTTAGGGTTCGTTTTTTAATTTAAAATGCACCTTTCCTATTTTGCACTTGCCTTGGACTTTTGAGTTTGCTTCTTGCTCTTTTGGCCCTTTTTCTCCTGCTTTTCCATTGGGCCACCTTTTTTTGCTTTGCCCTATGTCTTTTTAACTTTCTTTGCTTTCTTTTTCCTTTCTTCGCATTGAGGTTAACACTAAGCATCAATACATCCAGGTAACATTCCTAAAGCATATGCAGGCCTTCAATACATTAGCCTTCATAGCGAATGCTAGTTGCCCACAAGGTATTATAGCAAAGAAATTTCCAAAAGTTGAGCTAAAGAAGTTTTAATCAATCCAAAATCCTTTCTCGAACATTAATAGATAATTTAGGCAAAAGAAAATTGCCTTGTAAGCATCAATATAACACTAACCAATCAAATACTTGTTGTCCAAATAGTGAATAAATGTCTAGCCTAAATTGTAGAGTAATGGCTAATCCAAGACTTTAAATGATGTTGAATATGAGCCAAAGGAAATTGGAAAGGATCACCAAGTACCAAACAATGACCAAGAGGAGTTGCAGGATGAAATGGATGAGGTGAGACAAGTAGGCAATAACCTTAAAAATGCACTAAAATTTTTGGGTTGTTTCTTGCTCCCTCTCTTGGCTACTATTGATTGTGCTAGAGCTCCTCACACTTGCAAATGACTTGAGAAATGCTGAGAAATAGGTAGGGGAGGTGGGGAGTTGATCCAAGAGAAATGGGACTAATGCATACCTCAATGAATGGCTACCAAAAAGTTGAGAATGAAGCTCTATTCCCAAGCTGAAGTGAATATCCATGAAACTCCTCAAATGCTTGCTCTAATATTGATTGAAAGGTGGAGCAAGAGTGAGTGCACAAGATAAAGCAAGAGGATACAAGAGTTATGGAGGTTCAAACAAGAGAGAGCAAGATAGTATATGGGAAGTCCAATAGTCACAATGTGTGACATGGCTTCCCTTATTCTATTGTCATAGAAAGAATAAAGTGATAGTGATCCTGGATAGCCACCACTTATAGTGACTGTGATGGTGGATAGTTGCTACCACGGAAGCGGTAATGTATACAAACTAAATGTAGGTGGCTAGGCACATGCAACCTTTAACCCTGAATATGATTATTACTTTTGGAGAGCTTTAGTGATTATTTTGGGGCACTTGTATTATTTTTGTATTTCATGGACATCACATTATTATGGTTGTATTATTTTGTGAGAGTTGACCTCGCTCTTGGCCACATTGTATCATTACATGTGGTTGTATTTGTCACACACCTGCAACTATTGTGTGGGTCTTGCACATGGATTTGTGACTAGAATAGCATAGGCTAGGTCTATTTAGGTTAAGGACAAACCATGCTTCAAGGAATGGCTAGCCTAGATTCCACAAAGTGGGTAGGACACCTAAAATAGGATGCAAATCCTAATTCCCAATTGTAAAAACCCTAAAATGGAAATGGGGCAATAATCTAGAGAATGATCTAATCATAATCCTAATCTTGGTCTATATAAGGGTAGGGGATCTTAGTTTCATCGGCCCTTTTGGTGCATCCATGCTACAAAAGCTTTTCTAGTACAACTATTCAAGCTTTCTATTCTTTTCTTCCATTGTATCAACTTGACTCTATTATTAGAGAGAGAGAGAGAGAGAGAGAGAGAGAGAGAGAGAGAGAGAGAGAGAGAGAGAGAGAGAGAGAGAGAGAGAGAGAGAGAGAGAGAGAGAGAGAGAGAGAGAGAGAGAGAGAGAGAGAGAGAGAGAGAGAGAGAGAGAGAGAGAGAGAGAGAGAGAGAGAGAGAGAGAAGTGTGTTGGGAAAGAGATTGAGAAAAGGTGAAGCTCTATGTCATCTTATTGCTTTTATTATTATTATTCTTCTCTATTAGCTCCTCTATCATCGGTGTACTTGGTGGTGGATGCGAAGGATTGACATCATCAAATTGTATTATTTGGAATGTGGAATCATCTTTGAGCCTTCAAGATTTTTTCCTACAACATGGGATGGTAAGATAGGTGAATTCAATAGTTCTTGTTGTGTTTTTGCTTTCTTGGGAAATAGAGGAGGATGCATGGTTAGTTAGAGTAGAGCGTTGAGAGACAAGGCGAGAGATTGTTTTTGAAGTGAGTTGTAGCTTTTGAAATAATAGAAGTTCATCGAGTGTCTCGATTGTTGTGCGTTTTTCTCTACATAACATTAATAGAATCATTTAATATGAGAGTACAAGAGGGATAATTTATGACATCAACAATGGGCCAATCTAAGTATGGGTCATTGTTTAGAGCTCTTACATTACTATAAGGGTTCTAAGGATATTGGACAAGTCTTTAAAGCCACTCAATTGAATACTGTCAATGATAATATTACCATGTTTTAACACATCATCTTCACAATAACTATCAAACCTACATTCAATGTAGGTTTCTTAGTAGTGTTTGATTGCTCTAGGATCATCCCCCTAAGAATAGAACTAGGATTTTCTTCCAGGCACACAACTTTTTCCAAGGAAAACTCTATAATTGGGGTATCCATTTGGTCCAAGTCTACGTACTTTTCCTCATCTACATCAACACTTAGCTCATCAATCTCAACATTAGGTACTCCATGATGCCCTCTTCCAATGGGAAACATCAATAACCATTGTAATAACTCTTGATTAAGGAATTCTAATCATTTAGATCTTGTTATACATTGACATTTGTCTTGTAAAGTTTCAAGATTC
Source organism: Lygodium microphyllum (assembly GCF_053477565.2). NCBI lineage: Eukaryota > Viridiplantae > Streptophyta > Polypodiopsida > Schizaeales > Lygodiaceae > Lygodium > Lygodium microphyllum. The sequence continues at coordinate 1,923,369 of NC_141139.1, read as the reverse complement.
CAAATTAGTAGTGTATCCTCGAGTCGGTGATCTAACATGTCTTACATTGTTGTCTTCAAAGTGAAGGTTGTAGGAGTAGCAAGATTTGATCGTGAGAAGATTTATGCAAGCAAATGCCATAGAGGAAAAGACTACACAAGGTAATTAGAGAAACAAAGAGAGATAGTGATGTAGATAAGACATCTTGTACTAGTACGAGTGATTGTAGCTACTATAAAAGAGCCTTTGTGGACTGTTACACCATTTTTTAATGGTGGAGATCTTTTAAGTCTCATGGCCCAACTTCCTTCATCTCATGGGTGATTCACAAGATTGTTTCATACTTGGGGCACATTCAAAAGAAGACGTGATAAAGAAACTCGGATGAGAAGTGATGAGATAGTGCAAATAATAATATTTTGCAAATACATCTTGTCCATTATGCATGCATTAATTTTGGGAATGTATCATTTGCACAAAACAAGATGGTTACACAATAATTTACATCTTGGCAATATTTTGTTAGTCTTATGTGTAATATCCTATCACATCACAAAGGCACATAGTAGATGCGAGCTCACATAGAGCTTGACATCTCAATACTCCCCCTCGAGCTCAGCATGAGCTCATGAACTCTAAGCATAGTCTTGAAGCATTGAAGCTTCTCAGCTCCCAAGGCCTTGGTGAAGATGACACCATCTTGATCCTCTATGTTGACATAAACCAAGTCAATATCACATTCCGAAACTTGCTCCCAAATGAAATAGTAATGGACCTCTATGTGTTTGGTCCACACATGATGCACTAGGTTCCTAGCCAATTGAATGCTACCAAGGTTATCACAGTAAATAATAACCTTGTTATCCACCTATATCCCAAAATCACCAAGTAGCTTGTGTAACCAAGCTATCTCACATGTTGCAATTGTAGTACCTTTGTATTAGACAAGACAACTATCAATTGTTTCTTACTGCTTTGAGTAATAACAATACTATTAAAGGAAAACATAAAACCACCAGTACATCTTATGTTTAAAATACTACCAGCCCAATCTACATCTATGTAACTATGCAAGTCCAATGGTACACTTGTATCATAGAATAAGGCATAGTCCAATATGGACTTGACAGAGTGTAATGTGCATCGCACTACATCCAGATGTGGCTTCTGTGGAAGATACATAAACTGACTCTCCAAACCAACTATGTAGTTTAGGTTTGGCCTAGCAATCGTCAAATAGATAAGGCTACCCAAAATCTTTCAATACATAGTGACATTGTCAATCAAGCCACCCCCATGTGCATTAAGCTTAGCATTAATATCCAAAGGTATAGAAATAGGCTTGCAATCAACCATATCATACCTCTTCAATATCCAATGCATACTTTCTCTGCGACAACCATATACCAGGGGAGTTCTGATTATCTCTATGCTAAGAAAATAGCGCAGCTCTCCCAAATCCTTCATCTCAAAATTAGTCTTGAGGAGACCCTTCATATGGTCAATCTCTATCTCACTATCATCCACATATATAGTAATAACCACAATATATGATCACTCTCATAGACATAGACAAAATCCACACACCAAGTGTTTTAATACACAAAATCCCAAACTTCGCATCCAAGCTCTACTCAAAGCCGTTTGAATCAAACTTGAAAATACATTTGTCATAATAGGTGAATAAATTTCTCTTTATCTTTTCTTAACATCTGTGATATCCTTGGTGGAGTAATCTATGACCTCAATCTACTACTCCAAGGTCTATTAATAGAACCATGACTTGGAGACTTTTGTGGTCCACTCAATATCTATGACTGCTGATATGTTTTCTACACAGCCACACACTCTCATACTCATCAATCCCAGCTATATTCTGTACATTACTAGACCAACTACTCATTTAATAAAAAATAACATTCCTCTAACTCTCAGCTCACGTGTTATAAGGTTATAACATCTATATCCATATCTCTTCTACTCAAGAGAATATGCAAAAAATACATATTTTTCTACTTTAGGATCCAAATTACTATGCAACTCATCATGAATATACTCAAATACTTTTAGATGAGATAGATTTGGCTTTCTCCTTGTAAACTTGTATTTAGGTATCATACCATGTACAACGTGTTGAGAAATAATCACAGTCCTATGATAGCCTCTTTGTTTAGGGCAATAGGGCAAGGGATATACAACAGCCTAGGAGAAGCTACCTTTATCCCAAAGTAGGCATAGTGAGGAAAGTGGTACCATGTTGCACCTATAACAGAGTGTACTTGACAATTATTTGAATATGAATGCTATTGTACTTTGTACTTTCAGTCTTGTCTCTCTTTACTCAATATTGTTTCTATGAGTCAAAGCTAATCTATCTTGGAACCTAATTCACTTGAGTAATATTCAGTGTGTCTAGTCTCAATCATCATGCTTCTTATCATTGACTTCCTTCCTCCATAGCTAAACCTTGCTCAAAGATCCAAGATCCGTGTTTCTCAACATGGTATTAGAGCCATGGTGAGATTGAATTAGCTTTGCACACTGCTCCTCCATCTCTCCTCAAGCTCAATTCAGCTCAGTTCAGTAGCAGATGACTTCATCTCTTCACTCCATCTTCACTCTATTCTCCTTGACCTCCATAGCCAGCAACATCCTGTTCACTTGGAGTAGCCAGATCTCTTCATTTAGGCAATATTCTTACAAGCTTTCTTCTGAAGACTTTTCCCTCTTCTTATGGTGCAGTTGCCTAGTACCTCAAAGCCTGACATTGTTGACCATCTACTCTCTAGTATTGTGTAATCTTTAGCTTGCTATTCAAACTACGCATGTTGCTAGTCATATAGCTGCCTACGCCATCTACACGCATTGTAATCAATCCAGCTACCTTAGGGCTTTTCAAGGTAAGACTATGGACTCTCTCCTAACAAATTTTGGGCTCAAACGGTCCATTGTGGGAGCTACCATAAGTAAAAAAAACCAGGTAGGCCCAAGAAACCCTAAAGGGCAGCCATAACCATTTTCACCCAAGCTCAGTTTTCACGCTATTTTCTCACTCCTCTCAGTTCAACCAACCCACTGCCACTTTGATCTACTATAGCACTCAGTTTCTAGCAAGATTGCCACATTAAATCAACAAGGAGAGGAATATTGAATCATCAAAGTTCAACATCAATCTCAACAAGCATAGTATCTTTTGATACTCATTAGTTCTTCTCGGCACTTGTATCTCTTGACACACCCAAGAAACTCATTTGCTAGGATGATATGAGATTTTTGATATAGATTTGTTGTTGCTCCTGCCATTCAATATGGGAAAAGATTCACCATCATGCCATTTCAAAGGAACGAGCTTCCATACTTGGCAGACAAGGATCAAGTTGATCATAATGAAGAAGGGCCTTTGGTCAATAACTAGTGGTGGCCAAGAGAAGAAACCCAAATATTCTACTCTTGTAGCAATATGGAAAAAGAGTGATGAAAAAGCCCAAGCCATCATCAAGCTTGAGCTTGATGACAGTTATATCCACCATGTAGACACATGTGATACATCTCATGACACTTGGAAACAATTGGACACACTGTTTGGTGCCCAATCTAAATCCTCAAAATATGGATTGTTGTTTGAATTTTTAGGTTGGATATGAGGGCTAATACATCCCTTGCAACTCACCTTTATTATGTGGAAAGTCTACTAACTCAACTTGCAAGGATTAACTTAAAAATGAAAGAAGACATATACATTGGAGTCTTGCTCAAGCGTCTTCCTCCAGAATTTGGTATGCCTCTACCACACTAATTAATATGCCAAATTCAAAGCTGGTAGACATCAAAGCATCACTCCTTGAAGAAGAAAAAAATCTTAAAGATAAAGAAGAAGCAAGGACTTCAAAAGAAGAACAGGTTTTCTATGTCAATAACAAGTACAAAAGAAAGAAATACATTATTTGTGACTTTTTTAAAAGGACTAGGCACATTGAAAAAAATTTTTAATGCTAGGAAAATATAATAGAAGGCCTACCTAGCAACAACCTAAGAAGAAGAAGACCATGAAGAAGAAGAAGACACTCAAGAGTAGAAGGAAAAGCCTTATCAATCCTTCTATTCCCACTATTCAAACTGACTTTTTTAGAGCATTGTATGTACTTGCCTTAAGGTTCTTATCATAAGCCTTATACTCATGTAACTTGTGCACTAAAACCTCTATACACTTAGTGAAGCCTTGTGATAGCCTCTAGCTTTAAATGGTTGGTTTTCCCATGTCTACACTTAGCAAGGTTCTACTCATAACAACCTTTGTATACTCAGTGTTTTTTTTAATGGTTGTGATTGAGGAGGGGTGTTGAGAAATATGCAATCACACTCCTATGATAGCCTCTTTGTATGGAGTAGTAAGCCAAGGGACATATAATAGCCTAAAAGAAGCTCCCTTTATCCAATAGGCACAATGAGGAAAGTGGTACTATCTTGCAACTATAAAATAGTGTACTTGACAATCATTTGAATATGAATGCTATTGTACTTTGTACTTTTAGTCTTGTCTCTATCTACTCAAGATTGTATTTATGAGTGTAAGATAATCTATATTGGAACCAAATTCACTTGAGTAACAGTCAGTGTGTCTAATCTCCAGTCATTATGCTTCTTGTCATTGACTTCCATCCTTCATAGCTAAACCTTACTCAAAGATTGATGTTTCTCAATGCAACAAAAATGGGTATCATGTTTATAATTTATATAGTAGTAGTAATTGCTTCAGCTCAATAGCAACGAGGCAAGTTTCTTTTTGGCATCAATGCATGAGCCATATTTGCAATGTGTATGTTTTTTTTTCTAAACAAATCCATTTTACTGTGAAGTATATCTATATGTATTACCTTTGTATACAATTTTTTTTGTAAAAAATCAAAAAGCTCATTGGAGAGATATTCTTCCCCTCCATCCAACCTTAGGCATTTAATATGCAACCCTGTCTCTTTCTCAACCAAAGCCTTAAAGCTTTTAAAGTGAGTGAACATATCGCTTGTCTCATGCATAAAGTAAACCCATACTTTGTGAGTATGACCATCAATGAAGGAAACATAATACTTGCAACCACTCAAAGTTGCAGCCTTTGTAGGACCCCACACATAAGAATGTATCAATTCAGCTAGCTTCTTGCATACATACTTTTCATGTGGAAACACATGCCTTGCATGCTTTCCAAGTTGACATGCTTCACATACTTTATACATCCCATTAATTCTAAACTTGGGCAAGTCATCCACTAACTATTTTGATTGCACGTCTTTCAACCACTACACATTCACATGACCAATTCTCTTAATCCAAATTTCAATATCAGGCCACAACACTTAAACCTAGTGCGAGCATGGCAGTATCCATTTCAAGTAGACTTATATCAAGTGTAAACAATCTACAAACATGTTTTCCTTGTAATCAACCCACAATCATTTTTGATATCTTCAATATAACAACCATTAGATGTAAACCAAACCTGCAATGCCTATTCTACCATTTGACCAATAGAAACCAAGTTTTTTGTAATATGTGGTACATGCAATATATCAATCAAGTACTTAGTTTTACCATCCTTCATACTCAAAGGAATATTTTCAACATGAGTAATAGGGTGAGTTGTATCATCCTCTGTCTCCACATAGCCCGAAGACTCTGGATAGCGCACCTCTCTAAACCACTCTCCATTAGAAGTCATGTGGTTAGAGGCACTTGAGTCTACATACCATACATCATTCTTTGATGAACCACCAACAATCATAGTATTCATAAAGTATTGCATAACAAGCAACGATTCATTTCTAATCATTGTTTCTACTACTAGATGCACAATTACCTTGTTACTTTTTTTCATTTCTAGTTTTAGCCTTCTTTTTGAAGTAATTTTAAAAAATGTGGCCTTTCTTACCACGATACTAGTAGTCGTTGCTATCACCAAAATTCTATTGCCTATTAGAATTTACAACTTGGTCTCTTTGACTCCCCCTTCCTTAGAGCACCATATTAGAGAATTGGAAAATTTCACAAGTCTCATTTTCAAATAAGTGATAAATATTTGACCACATGACTAAATCTTAATCAATATTTGAAAGTGGAATTTGGAAAGGTAGCTTATATATTATTTAGGATAGACTCCAACTTTAAGTAAGACAATGAGATTTGACCATGTGGTCAAATAGTAAAGGTATTGGGGCTTCCCAAAATATATGAAAATTTTTGGATTCCCTAATATAGTGTTTCAAGACTATCCTCCTTTATTTTGGTGTGTATCATAACTTCGACCACAACCACCACCTTGGCCTTTTCCATGACCTTTGCTAGTAGAGTAAAACACATGTTCGGACTTATTCTTACTTTGAGAAGAAGAGAAATCTAAGCCAAGGTACTTCTCCCCAAGTATCAACACAGAAATCATGTCTAAAAAATTAGGGATATCATCCCTTGTATTCATAGATGACCTGAAGCTCTTGTATTTATTCATTCCAAGTCCATCTAAGCATGCATAGACAATATCATCATCATCAGCTACCACACTAATAGACCCAAGAGCTTCCATAATACTCTTAATCTTCAAGGTATAATCATTAATGTACTAGTTTCCTCTTTTCACTTAGTTTAGCTTTGAGTTGAGCTATAGCTTTCTAGCCTTTGTGGTTTGTTCAAATAGCCTTGCCAATGGGGGTATCAGATTCCTACAAATAGCCCATCATGCTATTTATGACACTGACAAACAACCAATACATGACTTTACTCTTTTTCTACTCCGAAATTTTCTTCTATTTTGTATTAGCATTTTGTTCAGGAGCTTTGGGTGTTACTACTATATCTCCTTCAATGTAATTTCAAACACCTTTTCCCTTCAAAAAATTTATCATCCTAATCTTTCATGTAAGATAATTGTTCTTATCAAGATCCCACTAAAAATCTAGTTGAAGTTGTTAGAAATTTTGATAAAACAAACTGATAAAAAATTGCAATCTAGAAGCAAGTTGATACCAAGAGCACCACAACTAAACACAAATCCTTTTTCACTGAACTGCACAACAATAACTTGTATATATTTGTCTTGGGTATATCTTTGTCTCGTATTGTCTTGGGTATAAAAGACAAGATCAATGACTAATGACACTTATTGTGGCTTGAAGGAGCATCAAGAAAGCTTAAACAATGCACCTATGAGGTATCCTACTGAGCTCATGCTCTTTCCCCTTGCCTCATTGTGATCCTTGCCTTGAAGATCTCATTTCTTGCAATCTCTATCAGTTTAAGGTTGAGACAAAGAGCATAACTTCTAGCCCTACCTAACATAAATGCATATTACACTACTTTGCTAACCCTAAAGGTGTTGAGGAGTAGAAAAGGTGTAGTATGCAATCTCTACCTTCTTGGACTTGAGATAAAGAGTAGAACTCCTAATCCTGACTAATACAGAGGCATACAACACCTTTTGCTACCCCTCAAGGTATTGACCTAAGTAATACCTTGAGTGTATCTACTCTTGTCAATCCTTGTAACTATTTAGGCATAGTGATTAAAGCCATTCTTTTATTGGTGAGTTGTTGTGCATTGGTCTTATAAGGGGTTTTCTATTGCTTGAAAAAAAATTGCTCAAATATCTCCAACCCTACAAAAGCAAGGATCTTTAATCTTGACATGAAAGAGTTATTTCACTCAACTACCAAATTTCTCAAAATTCTCAGATAGATCAAGAATGATCCATAGTTTTCCCCTAAGTTGATACATGATCCATAACTTCTCCCTAACTAGGTGCAACTCAAGTTTGGGAGAAGGAATGTAAGACTACAACTTTTTTCAATGACATGTTAGTTAGGGTTTTGGGTGAGTTGGTAGGTAGATTAAGGTTAGGGTAGGATTTTAGAATTAGGGCAAGATTGGGAATTGAGAAATAAGAGGATAGGAATTTAGGATTTTGGGTGAAAGGGTTACGGTGTATTTTGGATAGGGTGGGTTGATCAGGGTTAGCATACGATGTTAGGGTGGAGGATTGAGAAATTGGCTTAGTGACCTTTGGATGGAGGATGTAACTCAGTATTTGCTTGGTGGCTTGTGAGAAGAGGGAGATCTTGACTTTAAATGGTACTTGCATTGCATTACGCTTTACAAGCATTGTAAGGAGAAGGATTAGAAGTTAGGATTAGGGTTTACAAGAAAAATATCATACTTTATGAAAATATTAGATGTAATGCACTCTAAAAGACTATGATGTATTCTTCATGTCCCATTAAAGACTTTTCGCGCTTGAAAATCATGTCAGACTTAGAGTGCATGTTGACCAATGCATGTCGTACTTAAAGTACATGTCATGCTTTTCCAAGCATATCATAATTAGAGGACTTAGGATAAGGACTTACAAGAAAAATGTTTTAGGGGGAAGGATTAGGGCTTTCAAGGAAAAATACGGCACACACCTTAGGCTACTTATTTATGCATCAACCTAGTCGCCCATTTACTTGAAGGAAGGAGGGTTTATAGTCTCTAACTTAATGGTGGATTCTTGCTACATTATCAAATGCATGGAAATCATATATTTACATCCTCACCTCATTCTTAAACTTTCGAAGGATTTATGTTAACTATTTTCCTAGCATGCTAAAACTTTGGAAGGATCTATGTTAATTATTTCAATACAATGTGATAATGTTATGTATTCTTTGGTCTTACATAGGTCGAATTCCCATCCTACTAATAGAGGACATGGACCGTGATGCCAGGTAATATATCATGATTGATGGTAGCCGAAACATGGTATCACATCACAATACTAGTAAGTGCCAAACTACTACTGTATCACTTAAATTATTGATGTATTTGAATATCCATGGCCACATACTGAAGAATAGGTAGCATAACATTGTACATGTTTCTTTAGATCACATTATAGCACAAGAGTTGATAGGAAGGGTTTAGAATACGTGACATTCTCACATTTTGATAATAAAAGTAATGTCTATGTTAGATGCACCTCATGAAATATCTTAAAGAATGCTATGCATGAACACATTCACTTCTTAAAACGAGTCGTTGAGAATTGTAGCATCCATTTTTGTCACTTCATGACATAACTTTAGTATAATACCCTAAACCCTAGATTGTAAACCATATACAACTCAAAACCATGAACCCTATAGATTAAACTGTAAACACTAAACCTCAAACCATAAACTCTATATCCTGAAATCTAAACCTTAAACCCTAACCATAGAAACTAAACTTTAAACCCTATATTTTGAACCTTAGACATCTTGAACCCTAAACCCTAGACCATATATCATGAACCCTAAAACCTAAACCTTATAGCCTAAACCATACACCATAGACCCTAAAGACTAAACTTCTAAGTGGGAAAGAATTGTAGATGAAAAGAGAATGAACACATTTATACATTCATGTCATTTCATTTGCCACCTTTACATGTTTAGGGAGCAATGAGATGTTGCCCAATTAGGAGGTTCTACTACTATGTAGTAGTAGATTGAGATCTTGAGTGCACTCCTTCTATTAGAGACTTGTGTTGGGATAATAAGCATCACACACACACACACGCGCGCGCGCGCGCGCACACACACGCGCGCGCGCGCACACACACACACACACGCACGCACGCACGCACGCACATGTATGTGTGTATGTATGTGCATATGCATATACACTAGAACCACATTTTTAAAGAAAATGAGGGATACATAGGGGTTTCTAGGGTATGAATCCATGAGTCCAGGCCCTCTTGTGTGAATTTTAGTGGATTGAAGCACTTCTCAATAAATTTAACTGCAGTAGCATTTTTATTAGGCAGCAAGTTGGAATCATTCTCATAAACAATAAGATTTTTTGCTACCATGAGGGCCAACTCCTTAGAGAAGGAGAAAAATAAGAAAGCTTTGGAACCAATCTTAGAAACCATAAGATTTTTCATTTTTGCCATGAGACCAACACCCTATAGAAGGACAAAACTAAGGGGAAGCTTTGATGGCTTCATATGATTTCTTGACAATCCGATTGAAAAATGATAAGATAGACTCTCAAAGACTGTTGGTACAAAAAATGTTGTCAAAATTGTGCATAATAAACCACAAACAAACCATAAAATGATATTAGTTTTCATTTAGCTATGTGATTAGAGATGTCATAGCAACATATTAAAAATTTGCATCATATCAATTCTCATTTGGTTTGGCTACTTTTATAGCAACATAAATTTCATAAGGGACAAGCATTGCTGAAAAAATGAAGGGTAGGGCTAGCCCATAATGTTTTCCATTAGGGTCCTTAGTTTTGCAATTGCACACAAAGGATTAGAGAGTGCAATATGATAGATTTTCAAACAGCCAGTTGAATCCAATTACAAAAGGAGCAAGCTTTTGGTTTCAAGATTACTATTGAAACTTGCATGGGTCAAGATCATTGAAGGCATATAGGCCAATAGTCCTTACAAAAAGATGGACAAAGAGGGGCATCTCAAAGCAAGTGATTCTAGATGCCAACCATTATGGTACATGAGCATACATAAGAGAAAGTTTAGATGGGCATTCAAAAGTATAAGTTATAGAGAATAACTCCATTAGCATTATTCCCATAAGTGTGTATGTTATAAGAAAGCATTAGGAGAAAAAGTAAATGCTATTAAACCAAAGTCTAATACATTGAGTAGATAACCAACAATATCAATAATAGTAGGTGCATTACATAGAGCCATTAGGTCCCCATATACAAAGGTCAAGCCTCAACATGTAGCCACACCATAAACAAGCATACCAAGTACATGAGGAAAGGGTATCACCTATTGCTTGAAAAATCAAACAAGTAGATTGTTAGTAAGGACTAGTGAATCTAACTTACATTGCATGTGTCAATGGCAATATCGGGTTGCCATCCCTATCACCCTCAAAGAACAAGTTTACCTTATTCATGTCCATGAAGCTAAAAAGTTCAAAGATGAGTAAGGAATATCCTTTGAGGTTGAACTATGCAAAGGAGTAAACAATTGAGGAACAAGGGTGCTGTGGGGCTAGAAGAGCAAGTATTGATAGGCTACTAGCATGAAGGAATAGGGTTCCCCCAATAAAGTAACCCAAGTTGGGGTCATATCTAGGTTGAGGTCAAGTGAACAAGACCAACCATGTAATAGAAATTACTATTACCCTTAGTTGGAATAGCTTTGTGGAGTAGGAGATATTCTCATGAGGTAATGCATCAAGGCAACTTGAATATAGTTTTAGGAGGGCCTCAAGTAGGGTAATAAAAGAGAATAATGATTATCGTATTAGATGGATTCTTATTCTTAAGAGTTGGAGGGGGAAAAGGAAATGTTTATCTTACTAAAATTAGGTAAGGGTAGGCATTTAAGAATATAAATTAGATAAATCCAAGACTATGGTTTCAAGTAGGGCTGTGTTTGTGACCTTACGATCAAGAACCATCATTGCCCAAGGGGATCACTAATCCTAGGATTATTCCATACCATTACTTAAAAAGGACTCATGAGCTAAAACATAGTTAAGTAGACAACATACCTTTCTCCTTCATTGTCATAAGAGAGATATTTGATTATGCCGAGCTTAAAAGCTTAATCACATAGCTACAGAATTAAACATGTTGCCATTCCAATAATATCACAAGCAAACCTGATTAATAAGTCACACCATGATGAGACCAAGAAGTTACAACTACCATTATGCAATTTTTATTACCGGAAGACATACCAAACTAGTTGAGACATGGAATTCTGAATGTTATGCAATTTTCTCAAGTCATTCTGCACAACATACTAAATAGCCAAGACTTGTAAGTCCACATATTATGAGCTGTAGTAAATAATTGCAATATTTACCTATACATTATAGGTAACAAAATTGATTTTTAGTAATCCCCAATATGATGAGGTAAAGAAACCTTTAGTACAAATATGCGATTTATATGAGTCATTATATAAAATTGGAAGGAAATTTAAACCATAAAGACAAGAATGTGTTAGACCTATAATTCATCCCTAAGCCCTACGGATAGTAGTAATGCATGTTAGATAAGGATACATCACATGCATTTCAATAGATCTGTAGTAGAGATCCAAATATTATGGATAGAAAAAGTTATATTTTTTATAAAAACTTAAAGAGAGTGGAAGTGAGGAGACACAATTCCAAAATAAAGGCTTATTCAACATGTGGGGCCAAGCCAACCCTTAGCATATTCAAAAAATCATAAATTTACACCATCATCATTAATTGAGTACAGTGGGACATCACATGCATTTGTGCCAAAATAAGCATCAAGTAAAAATACTAGGGGATTTAATTTTTAAGCAACTCTTATGCAGACAAAATGAAGGGTAGGGCCAACCCATAATTGACCAGTGATTAACTATGTTTATGTTAAAAATCATATTATTAGGAGCAGCATCATGTATGATTGCAAATTTTTAATAGCAAAAAGGTGCCACATATGTAATAGAGGCAAAGATATTACAGTGTCATAATAGTAGAAAGAATTTATAGATTTCAACACTTACATGTAGCTATTATTGATTCAACCATGGAGTAGCTATGCATGGGCTGACCAACCAATTACATATGCCTAAGAAGGGATTTCAACCAATACATGGATGCATGTAGTGCATCGTTTAGGAGTTATTCAACATGGCCTTTAGGAGCATCAGCTAGCATTGACCCTACATATATGTGAAAAAGCACAAAGATGGATTGGTGAAAGGGAAAAGGGCCAAGGTAGGCAAGGGATGAAAAGGGAATTTCCTACGTTGCAATTTATGTGGGAATTGTTAGAAAGCAGAGTTGCAGCATTGGAATGTGTGCACAAGAGGGAGAAAGAGACTCAAGTACAAGAAGAAGTTCTTGTTTAATAAGTTTCTCAAGGTACAACTTGGGTACACTCTATCTCACACTTGATAATGATCCATAGGCTGTTTATATAGCCTCTGCCAAGCTAGGGTTAGGGTTTCCCTTGCCCCTAAGGCCATTCACACCCATCTTCCCTCATACTCCCTTGCTTATAGTGGGTTCCTATGCCTATCTTCTAACACCCCCCCTCAATGCCAAGGTGGCATTGGATTACAAGGCATGTAAGATGTCCCCCCCCCCCCCCCTCTTGGGATGTCTTTATAAATCAGGCTTACAAGAGTGTTTTAGGTAGATGATTTAAAGAGTCAAAACAGTCGATCTTCAGATGGATTGGAGGCATAGTTGGCCACCAATTCTTTGAGTATATTAGGAGTGTTGGGGCATTTACTAGTGATATGCCCTATCTTCTTGCATTTGTTACATTTCATTTTCTCGGGATACTTCTTCCAATAGTTGTTTACAAGATGTCATTTTTTTTATAGAAAGAACATCTAGTGAGAGTTGTATGTACCAATACTTGATCACGAGAAGTTGAAGATGCTTGACTGTTGCTACTTTCTTTGTGGTTCTCTTTTCTTCATCCAAATAGGATTGAATGGTACTTGCCAATGTAGGATCTGGAATGTTGGTGAGAGTGGTTACAAGAGTAGGAAACACCTATTTTACAGCTTTTAGGAGAATAGCAATAGCATCTTCTTCATGTATTGGAGCTTGTACAGAGGCAAGCTGTGCCATAAGTCCCTTCATGTGAGAGATGAATTTTCCCAAATCTTCTCCTGATTTATATTCTAAGCTAAAGAATTCAATTTTAAGGAAGATTTTAGTATTTTTACCAGTGGCTACATAGAGCTTTTCAAGCTCATCCTATTTTTCTTTAGTAGTGTTTAGTTGATCAATATGATGAATTGGGGCCTCATCTAAGTGTAGCATTATGATTGCTTGGGCACGTTGGTCATCCTCTATATCAATCAGATTTGCAGAGTTTATAACTCTAATGCCTTGAATGAGAGGCCAATACCCTCTCTCCATCATTTTGTACTTTATAAGTACCTGCCATGGGTGAAAATCTTTGCCATCAAACTTTCGAATTTGAGGACAGACATCAACATATGTTGTGGTCATTGGGAAGGTCTTACCACTTTTTAGGACAAGGGTAGTGTCTAGTCCCTTACAAATTTTCCACTTAATGCAGAAGCAAATCAGACAATTTGAAATCAAAGTTGCAATGAAGAGAAAGACTGCAAATCATACAAATGTAATATTTCAAGGTATGACTGTGGTGGTCCTTTCTTATGTGCAATCTTCTTTCGAGGTTTAATAGTCTTTTTAGGTTTCAATGAAGTAAACCTAGACTGGACTTCAGGCTCCTCCTTGTGGTATGGCTTAGTGGATGAAGCTTGTGTTGGAAAAGGTTTGTCTATGATCTCAATGCTTGTTGCTGATGATTCCAAGGAGAGTACAATGACACTCATCCTTTTGATTTCATTGACTAGTGTACTTAAACCAAAGTCACTCAAGATATGCAATACACTTCTAGTGTATGATGGTCTATGTGTTTATAATTGTACACATAGCCTTACAATTTTAAGCAGAGCACTTAGTTGTTTTCATTTCATGATAAAAGTATTCAAATTGTGTAGATATTAACAGCAATGATAATTTAAACAAAGTGCCTTAGTGCTTACAAGCACTCATCTGTTGGTCATGTTGCTAGAGATGGTAAATATCGGTCTTAATGAGCTTGATGTTGACACTTCGAGTAGAGGAACTTCTTAAATGATATTCCTAGATTAATAACACACTCTATAAGAGTTGACTCAATGATTAAAATTACTGTTGATGACCAAACATTGAAAAAAATTGAAAATGGATGAAGCTTGAAGCTCTTGGCTATGACTGCAAGAGACCCACAGTTAGGGTTTTGATCATTGCATGTTGTAGGAGATGAATCGGCATAAACCCTCTTAGGTGAGTATAGGTGCTATAATAGCCCTAAGGTAGCCAGCATTATTGTGCCCTGTACCAGACAAACTTCAGCTTGAACCAGTCGCCTGCAAAATCTGTGCCAGATTTGGAAAACACGCAATGTCATCCACCACGTCAACTAATGTTCACCTCTGTTGTGCCAAGTTGAGTCGCCTTGAGTTGCTGAAGAGTTCCTCAGAAGGAACCATGAGCTGAAATGGCCTTCTTTGTCCTCCCCAAGTCCTCCATCAGAGGTGGGTCTAGTTTGGCTATGGAGGCAAGAGGTAAAAGATGAAGATGATGGACTATCTTATGCACTTAGTGAGGTTGAGGGTATAGGAAGCTGAGCGGATCAGAGGAGGCTCTAATATCATGTTAGAAAGAAGAGTTGCAGCATTGGAATGTGTGCACAAGAGGGAGAAAGAGGCTCAAGTATTGTTTAATAAGTTACTCAAGGTACAACTTGGGTACACTCGATCTCACACGTGATAGTGACCCATAGGCTATTTATATAGCCTCTTCCAAGCTAGGGTTAGGGTATCCCCTGCCTCTAAGGCCATTCACACCCATCTTCCCTCATAATCCCTTGCTTATAGTGGGTTCCTATGCCCATCTTCTAATAGGAATTGCCTATGCTGCAATTTATGATATAAGTGGGCTTGACAAGATAATGACGAGATGTAGGAGGGGTGTAGCCTGAATAGGGCTTCCAAGAGAGTAGGGTGGTTGGTTTATAAGGTAGGTTTGGGCTTTGGGACCAATCATAGTAAAGGGTAGCGGTCTAGGTAAAAAGGAATATTACCATTCACTAAGGGCTAATCCAAAGAGAGAGTAACTGAGTAGCCAATATGAAGCACAAGTGTGGAACAATGTTTTCTTTGGTATGTGTCTATGGTAAATAAAAACCATTAATATTTTCTCTTTGAATTTTTTAAAAAGAATGGGGATAGCTTAAAGTACCAAAAAACAAGAGAATTCAAGGCAAATGATACATAAAGTATGAGAGAGGAGAACTTAAGGAGAGGAGAGTGGAAGGGAGGAGGGATGGATCCTTTACCTCATAATAGCTGAGTGAGCATGAGCCAGTGATTGTTTCATCAACTTTTCAATGCAGAGGGATGGGATGCTACACAGTCATTGGAGGAAGGGAGATACGTCGAGGAGGTAGAAGCAAGGAGCCTCATGTGTAACAAGATACTATTGTAGTAATTCTTCAAGGATCTCCTATTCTTTGACAGCTTCTTTGTTTCATATGTTTCTCGTCTTAGGCAATCCTTGCATTCAATCTTGTCAAGAGAAAACATTACACTGCAAGCCATTAATAGTTAGAGAGTGTCATGGCATTTATAATTAAACAATGTTTAATTTCTTTCCACCCAAATGCACCATAATATGTATGGGTTTTGACCCGTTGCTAAGGGATTAGGGGATGAAGGTCAGAACCAACAGGGGGTTGGGGGTTTCCAAGTGCGAGATGGGTGTCTTGTATGGAGCATCTTAAGGGGGATTAGTCGGTTGTTGTAGGCGCCAAATTCATCAGATCAGCCAAAGAGACGGAATGCTTGCAATGTAGCTAGTGCCCTCGAGAGAAATGAACGGAATCCTTGCCATGTAGGCAACACCATCATCCAACATACTTGTATCAGTGGTATTATTAAGGTTATCTTTCTAGAGACCCTTGTCACTAAGGTCTTACTTGGCATTACTATGAAAGGGTATGGTCATATTAAGGTTATCTTTTTACAGACCATTGGCACTAAGGCCTTACTTGGCATTCCTATGAAAGGCTTGAAGTGCTAGGACCACATACACATTAATGCTTAAGCTGTGGGAAGATTAGCATGTCAACTAAATATGCTATTTTGATGTGTATATGAGTGAATCTTAGGGAAGATTAATGAGTAATACAAGGATGATAGTGTGATTTTTAGTGTGTGCATGTCTTTGTGAGCAGATGTGAACTTGTTCTTTAATGTATATATGAAATGCTACTTTGGTGCATTAGCCAAGTAATATAAATCACTAAGGCTAAGTACCAACTTCCTTTATGTTAGGATGTGCATAGTTTCCTAACTAGGTAGGTTTTACTAGTGATTCTGCCTTATTGATGTGCTAGAGTAAGACTACTCTTTTTTGTGCACATGTACACCTTGTGACTAGTGTATGTCAAGATTGTGGGAGAGAAGGAAGGAGTCTCGCTTGAAGCTTTCTTGCTTGCACAATGGGGGAAGACACACAAGGGTGGAGGCTGAAAACAGTTTTCCTCTTCTTAGTTGTGTAAGCCAAAAAAACTCAAGTACAAAGAAATAGAAGAACCCTATATATGGGTCTCAAACCAAACTCAACTAACTAAGGTGGCATACTAACTGAGCCACGAACTAGAGTAGATAAGGATAGCTATCATGTAGCTATTATTCATGGGCGGTGTACCAACCGTGTCTGCAACTGACAAGTCGGTGACATAAATATACAACGGTCACCCTGGCGTATCACGAGTGGAGCTCGATATCTCAACACTCCCCCTCGAGCTCAATCCCAATTCCTCCACACCAAGCAGGTCTCTGAACTTGCGCAGCTTCTCTGCGCCCAATGCCTTCGTGAATATGTCAGCTACCTGATCCTCTGTGCTGACATAAACTAGATCAATAAGACCTAGTAAAACCCTCTCTCGCACATAGTGATAATGCACCTCAATGTGCTTTGTTCTAGCATGATAGACTGGGTTATTTGCCAAGTGTATACTACTCATGTTGTCACAATAAATGACAACTGGCCCATCTGTAGACTGATGCATATCATAAAGTAGCTTATGCAACCAAGCTACCTCACATGCAGCCATTGCTGCACCCCTGTACTCAGCCTCTGTGCTCGACAAGGCAACTGTAGGCTGTTTCTTGCTGCTCCAAGTGACTGCAGCACTCCCAAAAGAGAATACATATCCACTAGTAGATCGTCTATCAGAAATACTACCAGCCCAATCAGCATCAGTGTATCCATGCAACTGTATCTGAACCCCAGTCTCATAAAATAGTCCACACTGCAATGTGGACTTCACATACCTAAGTATGCGTCTAGCCACATCCAAATGTGGTTTCCTTGGAGCCTGCATAAACTGACTTACCAATCCAACAGCATAGCTCAAATCTGGCCTGGTAATAGTCATATAAATCAAACTTCCTACTATGCGTCTGTATATAGTAGGGTCTTCCAGAAGCTCACCTGCATCTGTGCTCAGCTTCACATTTTGCTCCAAAGGAACTGAAATAGGCTTACAGCCTGTCATCCCATATTTGGACAGCATGTCCAATCCATACTGCCTCTGCAATAGCTGTATCCCACTTGGTGATCTAATCACCTCAATGCCCAAGAAATAACGCAGCTCTCCCAAATCCTTCATCTCAAACTTCTGCTTCAATAGCATTTTCACATGAAGGATATCTTCATCACTGTCACCTGTCATAATCAAATCATCAACATAAATGACAAGTAGCATAATACCTTTCTCTGTTTTTCTCACATAAAGTGAGAAATCTGCCTTGGAAATCTGAAATCCAATAGTGACAAGATACTGTCCTATCTTGTCAGACCATGCTCTAGGTGCTTGCTTCAAGCCATACAAAGCTTTCTTCAACCTGCAAACAAACTCAGGATGAACAGCATGCACATAACTTGGTGGCTGCTCCATATAGACCTCTTCTTGCAAATCACCATGCAAGAAAGCATTCTTTACATCCATCTGATGTAAAGACCATCCCTTTGATGCAGCCATAGCAATGGCTGCTCTTACGGTTGCCATCCTTGCAACCGGACTGAATGTTTCTTCATAGTCAATGCCATATGTTTGTGCATACCCCTTGACTACTAATCTTGCCTTGTATCTGTTCACAGAACCATCAGCATTGTGCTTCACCTTATAAACCCACTTACAGCCAATTGCATTCTTACCTTTAGGCAAAGGTACTAACTCCCATGTAGCATTTGCTTCCAAGGCATCCATTTCTTCATCCATGGCTTTCTCCCATTTTTCTTTTCCCATGGCTTCCTCAAAAGAAGTGGGTTCTGGTTCCTGTATCACCTTGACCATATATGCATAGTGAATGGCTGTAAATCCATCATATTTCAGCCTATCCACAGGATACCTAGCTCTCGTAGACCTGCGCAAAGTAGGTTCACTCCCAGGTGCTCTCAAAACATCCCTGGTCTTCCTTACTCCAGGTGTAACAATAGAAGGAATACCCAACTCATCATCAATGCTCTGTTCTGAGCCACTGGATTCACCATCCACATATGAGTGACCTGCATTCACATCAAACATGGGCTGATCAACCTTCTCTTTTCCTTTTCGTGATACCTGCATACCACTATCTGCATTGCTTTGAGAAGATTCTCCTGATCTCAATCTGCCTGTCCATGGCGAAGAATGTGAACCACTGCTAGAGGACGCTCCAGGTCCACTAATATTTTGTGACTGCTGCTGTGAATTCTGTGTAGCATTACCATTTTGTGCATCTTCATCATCAATCACATTTACTGGTTTATACCAGCTACTCATCTCATCAAAAACAACATCTCTGCTCACTGTAAACTTACGAGTAGAAGGGTTATAGCATCTATACCCTTTTTGCTGCAGAGAGTAACCAATAAAGATGCACTTCTCAGCTTTTGGATCCAACTTGGATCTCAGCTCATCTGGCACATGTACATAGGCAATGCAACCAAAAATTTTCAAATGAGAAATATCTGGTTTCCTACCAGTATACCTCTCCTCTGGAGTCATTCCATGTATTGCTGCAGTGGGTGTCCTGTTCATTATGTAGACTGCTGTAGCAACTGCTTCAGCCCAATAAAAATCTGGCAAGTCTTTTTCATTGAGCATGGCACGAGATACCTCTCCAATATGCCTGTTTTTCCTTTCTGCAATTCCATTTTGTTGTGGGGTATAACTGCATGAATATTGCTGCTTTATGCCATGCTCCTGCAAGAACTTTGCAAACTCATTTGAGAGGTACTCTCCCCCTCCATCTGACCTTAGGCATTTTATTTGCAGACCTGTTTCTTTTTCAGCCATAGCTTTAAGAGTTTTGAAATGCCCAAAAACTTCACTTTTCTTTTTCATAAAATACACCCAAACTTTTCTGCTATAGTCATCAATAAAAGTGACAAAATAATGACAGCCTCCAAGAGATGCAGCTTTAGTAGTCCACACATCAGAGTGAATTAATTCCAATGGCTTCTCACTCTCTTGAACATGTCTAGGAAATGGTTTCCTTGCCTGTTTTCCAAACTGACAGGCTTCACATACCTTATGCATTTCTGCAACCTTGAATTTTGGCAATCCTGCAACAATATTTTGGGCCTGCATTGATTTAAGTCGCTGTACATTAACATGACCAATGCGTTTATGCCAGATATCAATATCTGCAACTACACCGGTCCCATGTGCAAACATTGCTGCACTCAATTCAGACATGTCTGCATCCAATGTAAACATTCTGCCCTTCTTCTTTCCTTTTGCTATCAAGCGACCTTTATTTTTCATATCCTCAACAAAGCATCCATGAGGATTAAATCTGACCTGCAAGCCCTGTTCAACCATTTGACCAACTGAAACCAGATTCTTGGTGATATTCGGGACATGAAATACATCGGACAGGTATTTCTTTTTCCCACCCTGCATAGACAAGGGAATTTTTCCAATCTGCACAATAGGATGTGCAGTATCATCACCAGTCTCCACAAATCCTGGTTTTTCCATTTTCTTTGCATCCTCCATCCATTCTGCATGACCTGTCATGTGGTTTGATGCACCTGAGTCAACATACCATACATCATTGCTTTCTTCTGCACTTGTCATAGAATTGTTCATGTGCTGCACCATGAACAAATGCTCATTTCTGTCATCACCCTGTCTACTAGAAGATGCATAATTCCCTTGTTGCAGTTTTCCATTCATGATGTCATTCTGCTTTTTATAGCAGTCTTTAGCCATATGACCCATTTTACCACAGTAGTAGCATTCAACATTACTGTTTGCATTTTGGCCTCTTTGCCATCCACCACGACCTCTTTGGCTCCCCCTGCCTCTAGAGTTACCACGTCCTCCTCCATAGGACTGGTTTTCTTGAGTTTGCTGCATATTCTGATTTCTGCCACGGCCTCCAAATCGGCCTCCTCTACCTCTGCCTCTACCTCTTCCAGCATTTGAGTAGAAGACAGCTTCTTTTGAAGTTCCTCCTGAAGAAGATGCACCACCATTTCTCTGTTCCTCAGAAATTAGAAGAGCAATCAACTCCTCAAAATCAGGAAATCTTTCACGAACTGAAATGGATGTCCGAAACTGTGCATAATCCTTTCCTAGACCATTCAAGGTCACGGAAACTAAATCATCATCTTCCACTGGCGACCCAATGGAAGCAAGTGCATCTGCAATCTTCTTCACCTTCATGTGGTAGTCGTTGATGCTCATACTTTCTCTTTGCACATTATGCAACTCTTGCTTGAGCTGCATTTTCCTGGCTTGCGTATTTGTGCTATACATTTTTGACAAAGTATCCCATGCCTCCTTTGGCGTACTTGCATCCTGAATATGCACAATCATAGAGTCTGAAATACTGATAGACAGCCAATACATAACTTTCCTGGCTCTCTCATGCCATGTTTTAAATGCCTGCATTTGTTGTTGATTGGGAACATCAGGAAGAACTGGTTCTTCTTCATTTCCTGCAACAAATTCCCAATATCCTTTTCCCATAAGGAAATTCGTCATTCTAAACTTCCATGCCTGGAAGTTGTTCTTGTCAAGCTTTTCAGTGACAATCTGTGAAAGAGAATCAGACGCCATTACAGAATACTGCAAGAAATTCTGTCACTGCAAAAAACACAGCTTCACCCTCACAAGGGCAAATCTGCAAAACTGGCGAAAGTGGTATTTGACCACACAGTCACTTCCTAGTGACGATTTTGCATAAACAGGAACCAAGGATGATTCTGAAACTCCCAATGTCTCTGCGCACAAGCATATGATGCAATTTCTACAGTAACTTTTCACCGACCTGTAGAACAGTGGTCGCACAGCATAAAACTGAGCCTTTTCTTGAGTGCGTGCAGAAAACTTCCGTCTGCAAAACAGGCCCCGAAATGGCCTCAAATCAAAAAAACAAGGTCGCCAAGGGCTAAAGCCCTCTCCCGCAGCATATACTGCCCTCTTGCTTCACCGCGAAGGGCGTCTCAACCTGAGACAATGCACTCCTGCAATTTCCGGCTGTGCTACCTGCAGAGATCTGCTCCCAAAACAGAAAATGAAAGCAACACTGCTCCTCTTACCAGACCACCGCGAGCTTGGCTTGCTTTCTTGAGCTCCTTACCACGAACAAGGCTCTGATACCATGTCAGGATTGTGGGAGAGAAGGAAGGAGTCTCGCTTGAAGCTTTCTTGCTTGCACAATGGGGGAAGACACACAAGGGTGGAGGCTGAAAACAATTTTCCTCTTCTTAGTTGTGTAAGCCAAAAAAACTCAAGTACAAAGAAATAGAAGAACCCTATATATGGGTCTCAAACCAAACTCAACTAACTAAGGTGGCATACTAACTGAGCCACGAACTAGAGTAGATAAGGATAGCTATCATGTAGCTATTATTCATGGGCGGTGTACCAACCGTGTCTGCAACTGACAAGTCGGTGACATAAATATACAACGGTCACCCTGGCGTATCACGAGTGGAGCTCGATATCTCAACAGTGTGTAATGTGTACAGCGAGAGCCTAATGTGCTCTAGGTGTTACTCAACTATGTATGATTGTGTGCTTACTCAAACATGACCTTGAAGGTGCGTCAATGCACTTTACTAGAAGTGCATATTTGACTTTGTTGGCCACATGCTATATGCTACTCTTGTGGATTTCAATTGATCACTATATATCTAAGTGTGCAAGGTCTTTGTTCCTCATGTTCAGGGGCATCTAGTTGAGAGAGTTGTAGTATTTCCTAATAAAAGTGATGGTCAAAACTTAGAATGAATAAGGAGAGTTGTGTATGTGGGGTATGGGATGTAGCATAGTTAATGCCGTTATTGTATAATTTAAGACGTAATTCGAGAGAGGTTGAGAAGTAATCATACAAGCCTATGAGTAATCCATCATACTATTAATGTCTCTATTCCTCATATGTACGAAAAGAAATTTATATAAAAAAAGAAGCAAGTACTAGAATTATTATCATACTATTAATGTCTCTATTCCTCATACATACCATAGAGTTGAAGTCAAAGTGCAAATGTATAAATAGAAGACAAGAATAGTGTCTAAGACAAGGTGGCCAAAAATTCTTAATATTGAAGTGACCATTGTGGTGTTGTGTTGCGTGTCTAAGAAGTGTGTGTTTTATGTGGCTAAAGTGCATGTTATGAGACCAATGTTTGTGGAGTAGTTATGCATTTCTAAGTGTTCACAACTCCTTGGCCATCATTAAATATTAGGGTGTATGAGCATTCTTAATGATCACACGGTGAATAATTGCGTATTCTAGTTAGAGATGAAGTGGCACATAGGTTACAATCAGCCAGGTTGGTGACTACTTATTTTGTTAATAGCATGTGCCCACAAATGTCAGAGTGTACTAATTAAAGTGGTTGAGTCATAATGGAGTAAGATTTGGGATAATGAAGATTTGTGGCTTTACTAAGACCACAAGCTTGACAAAATGGAAGTTGAGAGAGAGAAGGTGGAATGCCGCGGACAAGCTTCTTGTGAATAAGTTTTTGGAGAACATTCTGAGAGGCATGACCAAGCCTAGAGTGCCATAGGAGTGTGTTCTGTGGTAGACTTGTGAGTGAAGTGGAGTTAGATGAAGCATTTGAAGGAGGTTGTAGTAGTGAATACCCAAGTGTATAAAGCCGACCTACCTTGGGGCAGGTAAGTCTGAGAGAAGGTGAGAGTAGCTGTAAGATGTAGTGGTCTTTGTAGAAGTGAGCAGTGAGAGAGGATTGAGAAGTGAGCTCACTGATACTTAATAGATTTTTCTTGAGATTGGGAACATAATAGATTCTATGTATCTTGATTATGTGATTGGAGGGAAGCTCCACTTGAATTGTGTTGTAGTCTTGAGCTTGTTGAATGCTGTTGTCCCCCATGGCAACACAGAGTGGAGTAGAGTGAAGTTGACTAACCATTCCTTGTAAAAAGTCATATGATGAGTAGCTCCAGAATCTAGAAACCATGTATATTCTTCTTTGGAGTTTGATGAAGGTGCCCAAACACTTGTGGCTAGGCTGATAATTGTTTCTGGTTCTTGTTCTATTTCATAATTGCTGATGCTAACAAAGTGAGCATAACCTTTTGATTGATATTTGTTGAATCTATCTTTTTAATGACAATCCTTTTCAATATGACATTTTCTTTTGCAAGCATTACATATGAGATGATAATGAGGGTTTCTTGTTAAGGATAGAGATTGAGAAGAATGGGCTTATGTTGAGGATTACCAAGAATCCCTTTGAAGTTAGACCGAGAAGAAAACTTGGGCTTTTGTTGAAAGTGTTGAGCTCTTTTGTGAAAATATTTTGGGTTGTAAGCAGTTACAGCTAGAGCCTTGGATTCTTGATTTGAAGAAGTAGAAAGAGTATCTCTCACGACTTTCTCTTGCTTGATTCTCTTAATCAGTGGTTGAAGCTTGAGTTTATCAATGGAGTTTTGAGTAGTAATAAAGGCTCTCCAAGATAGAGGCAAAGAAGAGAGTAGAAACATGGCTTGTAATTCTTCTGAGATGACCAAACCAAATATTATGGTCTCATCTAGCAAAGATTGCCACTGCTCTAAGAACTTAGTGGCAGATTGATCTTCATGCATAGTGGCAGTAGTTTTCTAAACATGGTCATTTGATAAACAATATCTGTGTGTTCATATGTATTGTTGAAGAATTCCCAAATACCTTTTGTAGTGAGTATTGTTCTTACTAGTTGTACTTGTCGATCTCCACAATGGACAAGTATTTTCATTCTCACAGCTACATCTCTTTGCATCCAATCTTCCTTGTCTACTCCTTCTTGTTCAGGGCAGCCTTCCTTTCCATTGATAATATTCCATAGATTTTCTTGAGATAGGTAAAGTTCCATCCTTAGCTTCCACACTTGATAGTTGCTGCCATTGAGTTTGTTAATCTTGATGTGTCAGTTGTAGGAGGTGGTGGCATTAACGAGAGCCATTGGAAGAATAAGAGTAAAGGGGGATGAGTAGTTTGTGAAGTTGAGGAGAATACGATAAGCTAGAAAGATAGGACCTGGTGCTTTGATACCATGTAGTGAAAACCAGGAACTTGAAGATAAGAGGATAATGTGCACAAGAAGAGATAGAGATAGAGACAATATAGAGAAAGGAGTGAACTGTAGTTGAGCATTTCATTGCTGGTGGTTGTATATATACAAGGAACATTAAATGAGGTAGGTGAGCTTTATCTCTAAATATCTAAGATATTTACAAAGTGGATATCTATGAGATCCTTTTGTCCACATATTGACTTGTCCTTATCTTATCCAAACTTTTATTCTTATCCACAAATTTATGTTAACAAAAGGTGTGTGGGTGGTAAATACAAGTAAATATAGGTGGCTAAACATAGGCGGCATTTAACCACCAATGGGAAGAACCACCAAAAAGTGGCGATTCTTTACATATCGCATGCATTGTTTCCATGGGGAGTATACCAGGTACAATACCTTGAAGCTCGTGGAGTGTGACTGTGCATCGGTGATGTACCTACTTGCATTGGAATATGATGTATTTGGAACAAGGCCCGAGGTTCCTACCAATGAATTTTTGGATCTCTCTATCGCCTAGAAGGTCACATCATTGACACATGAGGAGATTAAATTGTACGATGAGTTGGAAAAGGTAAGAGCTCTAACTAGAATACATTTGCATGTAACAAAACTTGAGTGTACATGCATTGGGTCCCAATGAGTCCATATGTGAAATATTGAGTTAAGATGAGGTCTACAACACCCCTATTTGAACTCTAGTATCTAGGGCTACTTTTTTCATTAATGGACTCATGGGGATCCCATGTTTCATATGCTCAATTTTTGTTGCACTCCGATATCTCCAGGTAAGTTAGTAATTATGCTATTGATTTGACCATCTAGCTCAAGATATATTATATATGGAGGAGTTTACATTGAGGCAAGGTGAATCTTGGCATGTGGACTAGTGGAAGGGCTCAGCTCTGAAGGAGTACATTGGCAACCTTATTGTTAATGTGGTGGTCTTCCATAAGAAATGCTCATTGGGAGGGGAGGAAAAAATCATGAAAATTTAGGCAATGATCAAGTTTTGATCTTTTTGAACAATACCTATAATGTCCAACTTGAAGAAGGTGGTGCTAGTCAAGAGGTCAAAGCTTCTTTAATTATTTAACCAAGCATGTGGTGGAGCAATATATGTGCTTGCATTATGCAAGCTTGCCAAAGTGTCAAACCCACTTCTCCTGAAGGAAGAGTTGAAGGGGAAGCATGTCATTTTTGAAGCAAAGAAAGAACTCCATTTTGTATCTGAAGGCCCCTCCTCTTCGCCATTAAAAAATGCGGAATGAGTGAGACTCCTTATTTGCATGTTGCTATATATACCCTTTCTTAATTACTCATTACTATTAGTTACTACACGTATTGTTCTTGATGATTACGATACATTTTTCTTTATCCCAATAAAAGGTAAATTCATTAAGTAAAGGTGTGGTTCACATAAATGTACTGATAATGTGTGGTACATGAATGTCGAGTGATGTGCTCTATATTTACATGCGATAATGTACAATGCATTTGTATGAATTGTTGGAATTAGATTCATTTATGTAAACAATGGTACATAAACTTGTGATTTTGTATATGTGATAACATAGCTCATATTTGTATGGTACATCATGCACAATACATGTACCTACTACTACTTGTGATGCATGTGCATATTAAATATAATTTAATGGTTGTGAATTTGTAAGAAGCCAGGAATACATGTGTTAGTGAGAGACGGTTATTAATAATACCTTGTCACACTGTCATAGGTATAAAAGGCATGAGACATGTAATTTTTAGCATCTTTGATCATAATACAATTCCTATCTCTCATCTCACCTCCTTGCTCATAACTTTCATGGCTTTTCTCTATTTTTTTCTATCTTTCTAGTATTTCTCTCTTCTTGTCACTCTTTCTCTCTCTTCTACTCTTTTTTCTCTCACCTCTCAACCCTCTCCTAACAAGTGGTATCAGAGCATTGCTCTTTGATCCATTTGGTACAATCATTTCTTGGATTTCCTTCCATAGTCTTGTTACTTTCCTTGTTGCTCAAGGACATGATGTTAGTTGGGAAAATGGATAAGTGTAGTGACCAAGGAGACCAAGGACAGTTAGTTAGAGTCAATTGGAGCACTTGAAGGTAGATTTGGATGCATCTTGGAAAAAATGGTAGGTTGTGCATCAATAATAGGCTATTTTGGAGGTAAAATGGTTAAAGATAAGGTGAATAAAGTTAGTATTGGTTAGACCTTCAGTTACTTTTCAAGGCAGTCTTTCTCTTTCCTCTCTCTTTCAAGATTTTGGCTGAAGCTCTCATGGTGGACAACAAAGATTTGCTTCTTCTACTCAATAATCATCCTATATCCTTTTGAAAGCATGGGGTAATGAATCTCCATCTCTTGCTCATTTTAACTACCAAGCTTGAGCAGTGGCACACATGGGATCATTTGGAGCAGACTTGAGATTTGCGCCACATTTTGTATTGATTTACTTCTCATCTTCTCTAGCTCTTGATAGTCCACAGCCATCCATCTCTAACTTTTGCCTACCATTTGGACCATTACTTGGCATTGTATTCAACAGGGGGATGAGCGGAATAAGTCCCAAGCATCAACCACTCAATTTCCAAGATTGAACATCATTAAAAAAAGCCCAAAAAGTTCATGTAACTTGAATTCCAATGATAGAGTTGTCATACGTATACATCTATTTTCCAACAAGAAACATTGAATTTAGAGCTCAAACGATGCTCATGGAGTTTAAAATGCATCAAAATGTGAGGTAAAAATAACAAAATTTCATTATGTTTTTCTATAATTTTTTAAGACAAGCTCAAATCGTGGTAAATTTTTTGGAATTTTCTAATAATTTTAACCCTCTAAAATGGCACCCTAAAGTAGCATAGAAACTAGACTTTTTTTCTTTCAAAATAACTAATTCACATTTCTGTAATGTGAACATCCAAACTATGAACCAATTTAGCCTTCAATAGTGTAAAATTAGTTTGAAAATATCTAGTTCTTCTTGCCTCCAATGTGAATGCACATAAGTTGAACTAGTTTTCCTTGTGCCAATATGGATTTTTTTTTTTTTGGGATGTACATGATTAAAGGGTAAGGTTTGATTAATAAACCTTATAAGCTTGTCTTAAAGCCTACGCCTATTTCATGGTTGCATCAATTTAGTCAAGCCTTTAAGATGATGTTGATGATGCTGAGCTGATCGAGAACATCCTCATTTATTAGGCACTAAAGTTTAGAGCTCAAGCTCTTTCTTTAAGCAATGAAAAAAATCCATATGATCTCTTCTCTATTTGTAGCCACTAAACCCCTTGCTTATTCTTTCCAAGCTGGCCCTGAACTTAAATTTCAAGCTACCCATGTTCTTATTTTCAATAAGCAAGTGCCCCCAAATCAAGCAGGCCATGAGCTTACATAGCCCATGAGCTTCCAAGCATCAAACCAAATTCCATCCGAAACCGAACTAAAACTAAGATGTCATACATTGTTGTGTAGCCTTCAAGGGCTTGCAAAATGCATCCAATTTGGAGATAAGGCCCCAAAATATGAGCTACAATAGCTCTACCAATCTATGCACTTGTTTGAGTGGATTGGTTGAAGATTTTTATCTAATTATTTAATGTCAAACAGCAAGCCTTGAATCTGACATAGGCCTTGATTCGATGTGCTTCTCAATCCAATTATCCACTCTTGCACTCTTGCTCTAATACCAATTGAAAGGAATTGATTTAGATGCACAACATAAGGGAGACGGTAAAAGATATGGAGACTCAATCCTTCTTCTACTACTTCTTCTTCATTCTCCTCACACACTAATTGAGTGTCTTCCAAAGTGGATAAATACTTTGACTTTTAGGATATTTTACATATAGCCTCTCTTCATTTCATACAAGCATAGGATATGACTTAACCTATGACTTATTTCTCAACAATGTGGTGTGAAATTCCTAAAGATTAGTTGTTGCAAGTCAATTCCTCGATTATCCATCCATAGTTTTAGGTATAATAATTTTAAAATACCAAAATTTATCAAAATGTAACAAAAATTTACAGGTGCATCCATTAGGTGACCAAAGAGATTGCCAAAAAAACTTTGGTTAAAAAAATTCAAACAAGACCAGGGTTCGAAGTTTAGAGTCTAGAGCCACTTTTCTACTCCAAATACTAAACTTTGGACCAGGGCCTTGTTGGTAAATTTTTGACAAAAAAATTTGATGGACTCTTCGCCACATAATGGATACCTATGCAAAGTTTTATTGCATTCCAATACAAGGTTTAAAGTTTAAACAAGTTGAAAGTTCATTCTTCTTCTCATTTTCACATCTTGCTTTCTTTCTTTCCTCCATTCTCATGTCCCCAACTTTCATCTCTCCTCCATCCCATGCTTCTCGAGCTTGCATGGCATACTCAAGCAACCCACTCAATGTTTCCTAGTGAAGACATCTGCATGGTCTTGCCAGGAGCATAAGGTAGAGCCTCCTCTAGGCCAACACAGTAGGTGCTCCCCTTAGAGCATGAAGTCCACCACAAAAGAAGAGGAGATGAAGACCAATTGTTTCCCTACGTGAGATAAGGTACATTCAACATGGCTACGAGCCCAAAGGCATCCTTCCAAAAGTGGTTCATGAAATTTTGTAGGACATATGACTGATTGTGTTGGGAGGTACTCAGCATGAGTGACTAATGGCCCATTGCCATGCAAGTGGACTAGGGTAGCTAGGGAGGCCCTGCAAACAATTGAATAGGGTTCTTTGATCAAACTATTCAATAATACATAGTTGGCATGCCATCCATTCAAAGTGCCTCACCCTCTCATTGACAAATATATGAACTTTATCATTTCCCTTTGATATGGTAAGGGATGTTTCCCATAGGATTATTCCACGTGTGATGCAAGCTCTTTCCATGTATGCTATAACATAACAACTTGAAAAGTCAAAACATGTTGTATACTCTCTATGACATGGAATGTGTGTGTGTGTGGTCAGTCTCATGCAATGTATACTTAAGTTCAATAATTTCGAGTAAAGTTGTTTGTTTTTTCTCTTGAAATTTTGTCAAGGAGAGGGCTCAGAGGTGAGAGAAAGAAGAGTAGAAGAGAGATAAAGAGTGACGAGGAGAAGAAAAGACTAGAAAGATAGAAAAGAAGAGAGAAAAGCCATGAAAGTTGTGAACAAGGAGGTGAGATGAGAGATAGTAATTGTATTATGATCAAAGCTAAAAATTACATGTCTCACACCTTTTATACCTATGTTAGTTTGAAAATGTATTATTAATAACTCTCTCTCACTAACACATGTATTCCTAGCTTCTTACAATCCATCTCTTCCCAAAGATTTTTGCCCACAAAAACAAAGTTAGAATGGCAAAAAAGGACCGATGAAACAGACTACTACTCTGATTTTAGCTATACAAAAGATGTGATGGGAATCAAAATAGTGAAGAGTTAATTACTAAAATAAAGACATTAAGGAAAGCCTCTACTATATATATAATGTGGATGTCTTCAAAAATAATTGGAGCCTTCAAATCTTCAAGAAATATCCTTTGTAAAGAGTAGACATCTTGCTATATAAAACAAGACATGCGGAAGAAAGCTGCCATAACTATTGATAGAAGTATTCAAATAGAGTGTGCCACATATAAATACATAGCTACTGAAGAGTACTTTGACCCTATGTAGGTGGCTGAATTTTAAAAATTAGGAAGAGTAAAATAGAATGCTATCTAAAACGTGTTTAGAGTGCAATTGGCTCCCATATGACTATGTCTCAACCACCACCAATGCATCCCATAGGTAGGGAAACTCATCCAAGATGAAATATCACCTCCAAGAAGCTTTCTCAAGTGGTGAATCCTTCTACTTAATCAAGTGCTTAGTGATGGAGTGAGAATGAAGCTTCTTTTGATGTTGACCTATGGCCTCCTCAGGAATGTATTATCATTTTTCATCCATAGGAGGTAGCTTATCAACTATTTCCACTTAAGTACCATAAAAGGATTTGAGCTGACTAACATGAAAGACATTATGAATCTCAATTGAAGAGGGAAGGTCCAATCGATATACCAAGTATCCAATACACTTCAAGATCATGTTGGGCCCATAGAACTTATGAGCAAGTTTGTTGCTAGAAGCATAATTTAAAGTAGAATATCGAGACTTGGGTACTTTCAAGAGTACTAACTCTCCCTCCTGGAACTCCAAAAGTCACCTCTTCTCATTAGTATAAATCTTCATTTGATCTTGAGATTTTCTAAGATTTATCTTACATTGTTTAAGAAGAACATGCATTCTTTCTAATTTCTCCTTTCCATGATGGTTAACCTTCTCACTGAAAATAACTATGGGTAAGGGTACCTTGTAGCCATACATAGCCTTAAAGGGTGAAACTTAAATGCTAGCACGAGTGGAGTTATTATAGGTAAACTTAGCCAAATGTAACTATGAATCCCACATATGATCTACATCATGAGATATAAATGGCAAAGGTAAGTCTCCAACCATTTATTAATCCATTTTATCTGACCATTAGTCTACAGATGATAGGCTATAAAAGGAGCCAATTTAGTTTCCATGGAGTTGAATACCGCCTGCCAAAAGTTACACATGAATTTGATATCTCTATCATGCACAATCACATGTGTAATCCATGTAATCTAAAGATCCGCTCCATGAGCTGACTAGCCACTTGTGAAGCAATGAACTAAGTCTTAGTAGGAATGAAATGGGCTACCATAGTGAGTTTGTCCACTAGAACATAAATGCTATTCCAACC
The DNA here is from genome assembly GCF_053477565.2 of Lygodium microphyllum. Taxonomy (NCBI): domain Eukaryota; kingdom Viridiplantae; phylum Streptophyta; class Polypodiopsida; order Schizaeales; family Lygodiaceae; genus Lygodium; species Lygodium microphyllum. The sequence continues at coordinate 1,891,460 of NC_141139.1, read as the reverse complement.
CTTTTTGGTAATAGGTAGACGAGTAATGAAGTCCATGGTAATATGTGCCCACTTGCCTTCTTGAATTTGGAATGGTTGTAACAAACCACCTACCTTGCAGGTACTATCCTTATTATGCTGACAATGCATACATTTCATAACAAAATACTTAACATCTTTCCATAATCCTTTCCAATGAAAACTCTTACTAATTTTATCATAGGTCTTAAACACTCCAAAGTATCTAGCTATGGGCAAAGAATATAACTCCTCAATAATTTTCAACTTGAAAGAATAAGTAGAGGAAATAACAATCTTGCCATTCAGCCAAATGAGGCCATTTTTAAACTAATAATGGGAGTTTTTCTCATAAGACCTTGCTATAATTTTTGAACTACATGGTTGAGCTCATCATCCAAAAGATAGGCTTCCTATAATTTATCAATCTAGTCAACATATAACTCAGTCACAACTGAAACCCAACATGTCCACATTTTAGAGAGAGAATCAACTACCACATTGTCTTTGCCCCTTGTATGAGTGATGTTGAGATCATACTTTTGCAAGGTAGCTACCCATCTACACTGCTTAGGAGTAATATTTAACTAAGAAAGTTGTTAATTCTCAAACAAACAAGGTGGAAAATCTGAAAAATCTAAAGCAAAAGACAAGGCCAAGGCAAAAGTGAAACGGAAGACAAAGGCCCGCCAAGAAGAATCTGGAAACACAAGAAGTGCAGAAAAGTCCTAAATCAAGGAGAAAGACAAACAGGAAAAAGTGCATGTCAACACTTTTGTAAAAGAGCACAAGGCACACCATGATTTATTTTAAGAGTGGCCGGCTCTCACTGCTCTCACTTGTGCAATTTGTAAAGGCTGAAAGGTGGTAGGAAGGAAGCTAGAAAGACATGGACAATGGGAAAATGGGCCTAAGCCACAACTGGCCATGTAAAAAAAGGGATAAGTGGATGACCGCCCAAAAGGGATTTAGGATTTTGTATATAAAGTTGAAAAGTAAATGAGAAGCTCATTCTTGTGTGTGGCCAAAAGTAGCTCTCTTCTTCTTCTTCTTGCTTGCTTGCTTGAGCTTGTGCTTGAGAGAGGGAGTGTGAGAGTGTGAGGGTGAGGGACCTTGGTGGAGAAGCTCTTCATCTTCTCCTCTCTTCTTCTCTTCTTTTCTATTCTGTTCTATTATCTTCTCTTATCTTCTCTTGCTTGCGGCAATGGAGCTTGGGGCGTGGAGCTTTAGGATGGAGCTTGCACTTGGATCGTGGAGCTACCGGAGTGCTCGAGAGAGGAGGCAACTCGATTGGGTGTGGAGGTAAGCTAACTACACTCATAGAGATGGATAGCACGTCGGCTATGTGAGAGGTAGCCATTAGTGCTCGGCTTGGAATGCTTGAAGCAATAAGCGGTCTGTGGGTCTTGGCCGTTGATCATCTCCACAAAAGTACTTTAGGACACTGTGATCACTTTGAACTCTAAATCAACTGCCATACAAATAATGGTGCCATTTATTTATTGCATGTAGAATAGCCAACATCTTTTAGTCATACACATTCATACCCATCTCTTTATTTGTAAGATTATAGATTTCAAAGGCAATAACTCCATGCTCCTATAGCAAAACAACCCCTATACCATGGCCACTCGCATAACACTGTATGGTAAACTCTCTAGAGAAATCCAAGCATACTAGAATAGGAGAAGCAGGGAGTAGTTCCTTTAATAGGTTGAAGCTACCGTCTGCAAGTGCATCCCAAAAGAAAGCTTCCTTTTTCAACCAATCAGTCAAAGAAGATGCTATAGCCACATATTGCTTAATGAATCTATGCTAGAATGACAATAGACCAAGAAATCCTCAAAGAGAGGTAGTAGCAGTAGAAGTTGGCTTTCTCTGATGACACACTACACCTTCTTAGGATCAGCTTGTATCCCTAGTTCACTAACAATATGACCCAAGCAATCCACTTCATTTTGCATAAAAGAGCAATTCTTCTCCTTTGCAAAGAGTCTATGATGTCTCAATACATAAAAAACCTTTCTCATATGGGATAAATGTTCATATAGAGTCTTGCTGTAAATCAATATATCATCAAAGAAGACTAGGACAAACTGAAAGAGCAAAGGCTACAAAATCTTATTCATCAGACTTTGGAAGGTAGCTGGAGCATTAGTAAGCCCAAATGGCATAGCTAGGAAATGGTATAGCTCACGATTAATCCTAAAGGTAGTCTTCACTTCATCACCCTCTCGCATACAAATTTGATGATATCCAGACCTCAAATCAATCTTGGTAAACAATCTAGTCTCTTGAGCTCATCAAAAAGCAAATTATCAACTCTAGATATTGGATACATGTATTTCCATGTGATGATCATGTTTAGATCCCTATAGTCAATACACATATTGAAAGATCTATATTTTTTCTTCACTAACAAGATTGGAATGTATAAGGTGAAGAACTAGGCCCAATAAATCCCATCTCTAAAAGCTCCTTGATTTGCTTGGCTACTTCCTCATTCTCATATTTGACAACTTATAGGGTGGCTTATTGATTGGCTTTGAATGAGGCTCTAAACGAATAGGGTGATCTACTGCTCTCTTAGGAGGTAATGAAGTAGGTACATCAAATAAGTCCTTGTACTCCTCAAGTAGAGCTTTTAAAGTCAGATGCTCTACTAAATTATTGGACTGATCTTTTGCTTCTTTATTCAAGTGCGCTACAAAAATCTGAGCACTTCTTGTACTCCTTCTTGAGTTTTTAAATGGTGATAAGCTAAAAATCAAATTTAATTGGGATTCCTTGTAGATGGATATGCTACCCATCAATGGTAAACTCCATATATAATTGTGAGAAATCCATAGTAATCTTCCCTAAAGTCATAAACCAATCACAACCAAGTACAATATCAATGGGTCCCATTTCTAAAGCAATTAGGTTCACCTGTACTTCATAATTTTCAACTAACTATATGGGAACCCGTGGGTACATTTGAGTGTTGATTTCCTCTTCTCTATTAGCTACTTGTACTCTTATGGGTTGCTGTAAATTGGTGGAAAAGTAGTGCAACCTACCCACAACTGACTTATTTACAAATTGTGTGTACTGCCACTATCTATCAAGATAAACACATCCTTTCCATGAATGATGCTCTTCATACGAAGTATATTAGGGCTCTTTAAACCTATCCAAGAATCCAGGAAAAATGAACAAAGGGTAGTGGTAGCAAGAGGTAAATCTATCCCACTAGGGTAAAAAAGAATATGCCCACCTGGATCAAATGGCAACCTCATAAGACTGATCCAAATCAGAATCCTCATCATGCTCTTCAAATTTGGCTTGTGTACTCAGTGTTGGTTCATCAACAACCTCATCTTTCCTATCCTCAAGTACTATCATGTTATGATTCCTAGCCTTAGCATTCTTGAAAGTACACTTTGATGCATGATCACTGTATACTTTTCACCACATTTGATGTATAGACCCTTTTCCTTTCTCTCCTTGAAAAGATCCATAGGTATAAACTTGGCATTGTTTGTTAAATTTTTTGGGGGTCTATTGTCACCTTGCCTATGCTCCACTTTATGGCTAATTGCTGGCTTTGAAGCACTTTGCTTTCTTAAGGCATTGAAAGAAGGGTATGTAGGGACTTTGGGACTACTAAATGAAGTATTGCCACCTCCATAATTGCACTAGGGGAGTTTTGAGGTCTCAAAAATGCTTTCTAAGTAATCTTAGAGAGAAAATATTTTAGGAAATAAAATTACTCTTTTAAGCGCCCTTCACTTTGATTGACAAGACTTGATGTGTTTCTCCAACAAATAAATCCTCTGTTTGATAGCCCTCTAGATTTTGCAATAACTCATTGTTATATTTTGATAAAAGATATTTCTCCAATGTGAGGACGTCCTTTTCTACAACCAAGCTAGCCCTCCTTATCAATCAAACCACCTCCTCCTTGACAAAGGGCTCTTAAAAATATTGAGAGTCTCAACAAATGAGGGGGAGGTGGTTGTAGTAAAAAAAATCCAAGCAGCAAGGTACATTTTTTTCAATTTAAAAATATTAAATATGGCTTTGTTTATAATGAATTGTATTGATTTGTGATGTTGGTTTTTTTAGGTCTCTTCTTTAATTGAATGGAAGTGAAAGAGATTCTTTAAAAGCATCTCAATTTTATTATCATCTTCTTCCTTTAGTAGCTTCAAAGGATATTTTGGAGAAGAAGAAATTTAAAAAGGCAAACAACCAATGCTTGGAGTTAGCTATAAAGGATAATTCATTAGATACTAAGTTAGTGCAAAAGACACTAGATAGTATTGCTATTAGTCAAGATGCTTATATGCAACTTTTTCAGCTTTTACAATCAAATATGAAGCAAGGACAAGTATGAAATTTCATACTTCCAAGGCCATCTATAATTAGAACTATTAGACAAAGAGTGAATAACAAAGTGATGGAGATTCTGGGTAGGCCTTTCCATATCAAGGCTAGCTTCAAGGGCAGGAAAAATGAAATTTCATTTAATGAATTTAACAATATTTTCCTTGACTTACCCATCCTATAATGTTTAATAATTAGATTTTATGACTTGTCACACTAGAAGAGGCACAAGGAGTGGCTAGATTTGTGGATAAACTTGATGAAAGCGAGATTCAAAAATGCACAAAGTTTTTTATCAAACACCAATATCTTATGTTATTAAGAGACAAGAGGGAGGAGAAGAGTTATTTATTGAAAGATTTGGAAACTATAATATTCACTGGCACATAGCTGGTGACTTAAAGATACTCAAATACATACACAATGTATCAAAGGGAGCCAACTCCAAATCTCCTTGCATATATTGCATGTTCCTAGCCATAGAGTTGAACTCAAGCAATTGGAATAGAGCTCCCTCTAGGCACAACGAGGATCCATAGTTTAAGCTAGTCCAAGATATTCCTTTAGTGAATGCCCCAGTATGTACACTTCATGTGCTTTGCAGGATAGTTCATCTTTATACAGGGTTTGCATGATGGAAGTTGAAGCCATTATCAAGAATAGATACTATAAGAAAGATTGAAAAAGTCTTATTTGCAATTGGTTTGCATGGAGATAATATTGTTATTGAACTAGATCTTCAAAAGTCTAAGGATAGAAATTATGTCTCCAAAAAGCCATCTATTGGTGGAGTGAAGGCTAGAAGGTTCCTAGTCTTTCATGGGAGACTTGGTAAGATAAACTCTAGGAATGGTGGCTTAACTATTAGATACAATCAATGGAAGTCCCTACATAATGTAATTAAGGATCATGTTGATAATGGATAAGCTCGGAATAGAAAATCTAATGTTTGATAAATACTAGACAAAGTATTATTTTATTGTGATAAAATTGAGTGGAATGATGGTCATCTCAAAGACTTCAAAAACCAATTGAACCTTTTTAAACATGCAATGATAGAAGCTTGAGGTAATCAACACTTCACTCACTATATGGTAAGAAGTTCGCATATGTATGTCTCTTTATTGTCTAACTCATATAAGGTTTTTTAATTGAATTTATTTATTTGTTAAATATGTAGCATATTTTATATAACCATGTTCCATATTTTATAAATAAATATGGATCTCTATCTATCTGGTCAACCCAAGGTATGGAAAAATCACATTATCAAGCAAGACCAAAATGCTTTAGACACACAAGACATGGAGGTGAAAGATACAAAGCAAATACTTTATTAGAGGTCTTTCAATGGTTCTATAGACACATTTGGTATAAATTTAGGCTCAAAGACACAACCACATCATATAATACATCATCTTTGACAAGGACTATATCCAATGTTACCCAAAGAAGAAAAGAGGAATATTAAAACTCTTATGCAAAGCAAAAATTTTCAGAATGGTTACAAACTAGACAAAGAGATAGAAAAAGATGGGTTTCAAGAAACCCTTGACATCTTTTAGTTTGACTTTGTTGTAGAAGAGTCTTTAGTTTCAAGTAATTCACTAGGTCCTCTAGAGGAATCTTTTGTTTCATGCCACTCAATGAGACCTCTACATTTTAGGAACTCGTTTTCTATAGCATGGAAGGAGCTTCAAATTCTTGGCATCTCCTACATGGGAGAGTAAAATAAGAGCCAAGAACTCCAAAGTATCCTGCCCTAAATCCACTATATCTAGGCATGAAGCCAAAAACTCTTACAGCTTCTTCTTTCTCCACCAAAATTATATTGTTTGAATCTCTATTGAAAACTTGGGATCCAATCACCTTGGAGATAGCTTTCAAAGACATCATTGGAAGGTTTGGAGAGCTTGACAATATGCTATGATAAATTGCAATTGTTTGATTATTTAAGCTTCCAATATAATGACCAAGGCCTTGACTTTTGCCGCTTGACTTTTTTCAAAGCTTTAATGGCCTTGAGCCCTTGGCTCTTCCAAGAAAGTTTTCTAGATCTTCAATTTCTATCTACATAATAAACCACAATAGTGTAAGATATCAAAAAATAAATATCCTATAATATTTATTTATAATGCACATCAAACTATTATATAAACCTCAAGTTAAATTTATATTTCATATCTTAGGGTTTTCATCTTCTTCAAGAAGATTATCATCATAAAGATTTATTAAAATGTTTGGTTTCTCCTTTGATGGAGACTTTAGTTTCTCTTCATACCCCATGTCATCAATACCAAGTATCTGCTGAACTTGTGAGAACTCTTCTTAGTAGCCCCTCCTTTTCATATTCCACAATCTGATTAATACATGAATGCAAGGCTATAGAGTTGTCATGAAAATTCTCTCCCTCATCATCAAGACTTGCTAGTAATTCATGTTCATAACCTATAAAATTCTTATCAATTTGGCCATATTAACCCTGGTACAAAGAAAGTGAAAAGAAAGCAAAGAAAATTAAAAAGACGCAAGATAAAGCAAAAAAATGTGGCCCAATGAAAAAATAAGAGGAAAAGGCCCAAAAGTACAAGAAGCAAACTCAAAAGTCCAAGGCAAGTGCAAAAAGGGAGAGGCGCATTTTAAATATAAAAGCACATCCTAAATCCTTGTAAAAAGCGCCAGGCTCCCTCTTGTGCAATTTATAAATGTAGACGGGCATGGGTGAAAGAACAATGTAAATAGGAAGGGAATAGGAAAAGAGGACCTAGGCTAAAATGGCCAGTCATGTAAACAAGGGGTGGGCACCCAAGAGGAGTAGGACATGTATAAAAAGGCAAAAAGTGAACGAAGAAACTCATTCTTGTGTGTGGCCAAAACTAGCTCTCTTATTATTATTATTATTATTATTATTGCTTGTACTTGTACTTGAGAGGGAGTGAGTGTGTGAGGGTGAGGAACCGTGGTGGAGAAGCTCTCCATCTTCTCCTCTCTTCTTCTTCTCTTCTTTCCTCTTCTCTTGTCTCACATGCAACAATGGAGCTTGGACCTTGGAGCTTGAGGATCGAGCTTGCTTAAGCTTGCACCTTGGATCATGGAGCCATCAGAGAGCTTGTGGGAGGAGGCAACTTGATCGGCCATGAAGGTAAGCTCACTGCACTCGAAGGGTGAGAGTGCGCACGGCTATGTGAGGGGTAGCCATTGCACTTGGCTTGAAATTCTTGAAACAATAAGCGGTCTGTGAGTCTTGGTGGTTGAGGGAGATCTCTCGCATTTTGGTTCTATTTTGAATCGAGCATTGGAGTAGGGTTTGCCTTGAACCGGTGCTTGAGATAGATAAGAAGTGAGTAAGAGGGCATTCGATCTCTTTTGCAAGTAAGTTTTTCAGTTTTAAAGGTTTAGCCAAGTAGATTGGATTATCTTGAGTGTTTGTTTGTGATTTGGATGCATTTAGGTAGGGAAAACTCAAGAAAAACAAAGAAACAAACAATAGGGTTACTGCTATAAACAAGATAAAGAAGGGAGAAAAAGGGGTTTTAATGCATTGAGAGAGAGGAAAGAGAGAAGAAGGGGAGTGGAAGACTGAAGAAAAAGGGTTTTAAGAGGTAGAGAGAGCAAAGGGGAGCTCCTTTTTGCATTCAGATTTTGAGAGAGAGAGAGAGCTGGACAGGTTGTTACAAGGCAGCAAGGAGGCAAGGAGAGCTTCGATTCGTGCAAAAAATTTGCAGGCTATAGGTGAGTTGTTTTGATCATTGACACCTTGTTGTTTGATCCTAGAGCTTGCCAAGGACTAGGAGGAGGCATCATGAGCATTGCACCAAATTTTTTCCAAATCGGCACCCATTTTTCCCATCATAGTCATAGCGTCCGATTCCCAGCATAATCGGACTATCCAATTGCCCCAAAGTTGTCAAATTCCCATAATTGGACGCATTGGATCATCGATCTTGGACAAACCTTAGCTAGCCCAAAAATCAAATAGCCTTGACTATCTGATTAAACGAATCGGACTTGGACTGCCTCAAAATTGGACATTCGATTCTGGGAATTAGACAAAAAATATGCAAATCTGATAGAAAAATCGAACATCAATTTCTTGCAAATTTTGACCTTCCCAGACCCTATAGGGGCCAAGCCCTAGCTGTAGGACACCCTAATAGATCCCTAGCTAAGTAAATAGGGCAATAGAGCCAATTGGCTCAAGAGTTGAGACTTGATAGTCCAGGAGTGACTGCGGTCACTAACCATACCACAATAGAGGCCTGGACTAACGACTTGGACTCGCTACCTTTCAAATCATGCATCAATCATGTAGCAAGGACTTCGGGTGGACCGCTACGAGTGATCACCAGTTGTACGGGAGAGGTAGCACTAGCTGAAACTAATTAAAGGGAGTGTGATCTGCGTTGATTGTGATTGAGTTCACACACTTCATCACATAACCACTTGAAGTGCACAAGGAAAGATAGAAAACCTAATTTGGCACAAGACCACTCCACCACTTATGTGTCCAGTTCATGTAACATTGTAAACTAATTTGTATAACAAGGAACATATTGATGGGGTCTAAGTAAGGAACAAACCCACTAATAGAAGCAAAACCCGAGAAGTTGGATACACTCCAAGAACCAAAATTTGAAGCGTATAATTGTGAATCGACACGATTCAAGTCACAACTTTACCTGATTTGATCAATCTGATCGACACCCTAGTTGCTTAGAAAACCACCAACATGTCGAGAATCAGTATCAACCTTGTAGACAATGAGCTCAACTTGGGAGAATTCCCAATTGAAATTTAAATGAGTAGTACGACCTACAAACCAAAATGGTGCATCATGGCAGACCAGCCAAGGACATCATAGCCGATCTTGAGGAAGAGAGAAGGTTGGTAAGGAAAGCACTACAAATCATAGCCGCCTACAACCAAGAGTAGAGAGCTTAGAAGCTAAGACAAGACATAGATGTCAGATGTGCAAGGGTCTCCTGGCTACACCTAGGAGCATGGTTGTAGGTGGGAGAGACCACATATTAGATATATCCTAGTAGGGTATGGATACCTCGTAGATGACAAGATAAGTGCTATGATCATGAATGATGAGGGTAGGAGGATAATGCCTTGCATACAAGAGTTATACCAACAAGTATTTCAGCACAACATTCTGAATCATTGGAAGAATATACCAAAGGGGAGCAAGAAGTATGTAGTGGCATCTTTGCATGAGGAGTTTTTTGTATCTATAGTGGCATAGAGGTTTTCCACTAGGTGAATGATGGAGTATATGTGTGCATACATGTCACAAAGATGATCAAACACACACAAGGCAATCAAAAGTAGCACCTCAAAGCCCAAGTGGTTGGACTAGAGGATTGGCGGAGACTTAAGGAGGAGGCTAGAAACTCTCTAAGATGATAGCGGCAACAAGGAGTCAATGAGGGTATGATTAGAGGCAAAGGTCCTGCATCATCTGGGGAGTGACGATGACCACATGACTTATTTGGAGGACTTTGTAAGTTTTCTTTTGGTTCTTCTCACTTTCTTATTTAGAATATCACTTGTACTAACAAACTTGTTTCTAATAATGCTATTCTGTTTTCTTTGCAGTACTCCATTACAAACTATGATTCCACACATTTGGAGACTCGATATGTAGAGAGACACGGTCTCACTACACCTATCAAGAGATTGTATATGCATGGTGGCCTAGTCAGTCAATCCTCTTTCATATCTGTAGTCATTAGTTTTTTTGTGATGCATTATATATGGTGGACTAATGTTTAGTTGTTTAGTTTGCAAAGTCCATTCGATGATCCTTTGCATCAAGATGAGCTTTTAGATGGCGAGGATCTATAGCATGTGCTTGGATTCAACGAGCACACATCATTTTCTTTTTTGGTCATGTGTACTATGTAGGCCTCTTCGAAGTAGTATTCCTTAGATATATTTTTTATCCTTTGTATAAAATCACACTTTGCGATATTTATAGATAGATTTCTATGTTTGTTTTGGACTCTCTTCTCCATGGTTCCATGTAATTTTATGAGTTGTCATCACCAATCTTGTGCCTATTTTATGAGTTATTAATCTTGTGGTTTCAAGTAGTTTTTACACCTGTCTTGATGATGACTGTGCTGCCCTACCACCATTTTTTTCTTTGTAATTGTCGCTATTTGTATCGCTAATTTATTACACACGTCACTATTCCAGTTGGTATATGCATCGCTATTATTGTGACTATTTGCATCACTATTAGCATCGCAAAAGCGACACTAATAGCAATGCAGATAGTGATGACAATACCGAAGCTATCCAAGTGATACAAATATTCATTAAAAATTTTACCCACATTGTTGCTAAAAGCATTGATATATAGGTCTCTACAAATTCATTGCTAATAACATTTCTATTGTCGTCACTATCTGTATTGCTATAGCGATGCAAATAGCGATGCTTTACTATATATATACTGACTAGGATAGCAATGCATGTAGTAAATTAGCGATGCAAATAGCGACGATTACAACGAAAAAAAATAGTGGCAGGGTGGCATGGCAGCATGTACTGAATAATATTTTTTAGTACAAGGCTAGTGATGACAACTCATAAAATTACATGGAACCATGGAGAGGAGAGTCCAAAACAAATATAGAAATCTATCTGTAAATATCGCAAAGTGTGATTTTATACAAAGGATAATAAATATATCTAAGGAATGCTATATGGAAGAGGCATGCATGGATTACAGGACCAAAAGAAAATGATGTGTACTCTATGAATCCAAGCACATGTTACAAATCCTCGCCATCTAAAAGCTCGTCTCGAAGCAAAGGAGCATTGAACAGACTTTGTAAACTATACAACTAGACATTAGTCCACCATACATAATGCATCACAAAAAAACTAATGACTACAAATAAGAAAGAGGATTGACTGACTAGGTTGCCACACATATACAATCTATCGATAAGTGTAGTGAGATCGTGTTTGTCTGTATATTGAGTCTCCAAACTTGTGGAATTGCAGTTTGTGATGGAGTGTTGTAAAGAAAATAGAGTAGCATTGTTAGAAGCAAGGTTATTAGTACAAGTGATATTCCAAATAAGAAAGCGAGAAGAACAAAAAAAAACTTACAAATTCCTCCAAATAAGTCTTGTGGCTACTACTCCCTAGATGATGCATGACCCCTGTCTCTATTCGTACCCTCACTGCCTCCCATTGCTATTGCCATTGTCCTTGAGAGTGTGGCCTTCTCCTTGAGTCTCCGCCCATCTTTTACATCTAACTACTCAAGCTTTGAGGAACCACTCTTGATTTCCTTGCATACGTCTGATCATCTATGTGACATGTATGCACAAATATACTCCATCATCCACCTAGTGGAAAACCTCTTTGCCACCGTAGGTACCAAAAAATCCTCATGCAAAGATGCCACTACATAGTCCTTACTCCCCTCTAGTATATTCTTTCAATGGTCAAGAACATTGTGCCTAAATACTTGTTGGCACAACTCTCATATGCGAGACATCACCCTCATTTTCTCATCATTCATGATCACAGCATTTGCCTTGTCATTTACGAGGTATCCATACCCTACTAGGGTATGTCTAAGGTGTGGTGTCTTCAACCTATGACTTGTGGACAGTTGAGAAAAACTAGGAGTCATGCAAGTAGATGTCCCTACATATGTGACAAATCCTAGAGGTGACAAGTGTCCACCAAATTGATGAGATGGAGACACTACATTGGTGCAATCACAACACCCACTTGAGCCACCACCTCTAAAACTAGTACAAGAGTGAGGAGTAGTATCCCTCTCTAAAATCAATCATGGGATCACAACATCCTCATCTCTGTAACATCTCCTAGAACCACTCCCTCCATCTAGGGCTAGTCTAGAGCATCGACCCTCTTATTGAAGATTGAAGCATCGAAGCGTGTTGAAGTAGACCTACAAAACGGCCTGACAATATTCGTGACAACTCTTGGTCTACCATATCTCTAAAGCAGGCTATCTAATTCGAAGATATACGTGTGAATATCTCCTATAGCTCCTCATTGGTCAATGGTCATCCCTCAACTCATCTTGCTCTCTGGGTGTCGTCAAACGTAACCTACACAAACAAAAAACGATATTAGCATAATCAATATAAGGATTTAGGTAAACATGACAACATAACTCTATTAAAAATGATGCTAATTAAAACACATATACTAAATTATAATTAAAAGTGAATTATTAATAAATTGAGCAATTGGACACAAATACGACCTAGCTATGGCTCCACATCAAGCTCTTGGCATAGCTCGACATACATTGGAAGGTCTATACATAGGTTACCACAAAAAGAGGGGTCCACTTCATTCTTGAAAAATTATTGGCCTCATGTCTCTTCATCTATGTTACCCGTGTATGTCTCCTTTGCACACTCCAAGCCCTCTTCACCCTCCACCCTCAATAATATCGATCCCTCTACCTGCATACTCTCCTCATCCACACTTGGAACATTGCTTTCATCATACACTTGCACACTCTAAGGGTTGATGGCATAATATACAACCATTGAGATTGTCGAGGATTTGGATAGAATATTATCTATTCAATATCACATATAAGAGTGAACCAATATTTGTGACTGTTTCGTGTCATTAAAAAATCAATAAAAAAGGTCATACACTTGTTCATAATCATCTGATAGGACAAACGTGTCACGTTGATCCATCCATCTTTTCTCGAAATCTACCTCTAGAAATCTAGATGGACCTCATCAAATAGTTGCCCAACTCTTCTAATACCATTTTAAACCTCTCTCTCTCTTTACCTCTCTTTTTTTTACCCCCTTCATCTCCCATTTTTAATTTCTCTCCATCTCTCTCTTTGTTTCCCTCCCTTCTTCTCTCTATTTCTTTCTCTCCTTCTCTCCCCACTCTCACTCAATGCATCTCATTACAATCAAAATCAAAAATATAAAATAAATAACTTTAAAAACAAGGATATTGAAAGACCCTCTTCCCCACCTCTCTTTGTCTTTGTCTTTCTCCTCCCCCTTTATTTTTCTATCTTTCCCTTCTTTCTAATTCTCTCTTTCTTTCCCTATTTCTTTCTCCTCTCTCTCACTCTATTTTTCATCTATATCTTGTTTTCTCTCTCATTATACCTCTTTTTCTCCCACTCTCTCTTCCCCTCTCTCTTCTTTTCACTCTCCTTCCTCTCTTCACCTCACCCTTCTCTTCTATCTCCTTCCTCTCTCTCCCTCTCTTTCTCTCCTCCTCTCTTTCTTTCTCTCTTTCTCTTTCTTTGTTTCCTCTCTCTCTTTGTTTCTCTCCCTGTCTTTCTCTCCCTTTGTGTTTCTCTCACTCATTCTCCTCTCTCCCTTCCTTCATATCTCGATTTTCTCTCCCCCTTTCTCCTTATTACCTTCCCCCCTTTCTTTCTCTCTTTCTCTCTTCCTCTCCCTTCCTTCTTCTCCCTCCCTTCCTTCCTTCTTCTCCCTCTCACCCTTCCTTGGTTTCTCCCTCTCTTTCAATACATTTTGTTACAAATAAAAACAAAAAAAGAAAAGATGAAAACATAAAAACAAAGCAAGAAGATTCAATGTACCTACCTCAAAGGCTCGAAGATGAATTCTTTTATGCCTCCTCTTCACGGCTTCCCTTCTTTATCCCTTGCACATTTCTCCCTCTTCTTTGTGTATGATGGCGGCGGTGATGATGATCTCTCTCTCTCTCTCTCTCTCTCTCTCTCTCTCTCTCTCTCTCTCTCTCTCTCTCTCTCTCTCTCTCTCAAAGCGGTGATATCTTTTGCTCTCTCTTTTGCACTCTCTCACAAATGTTTATGATAAATGTTGTGCTAAGATTTTGGTGCTTTTTCTTTGAAAACGGTGTTTCTATTTGTGTCGCAATTAGCATCTCTATATGCATCGATATTAGCATCACAAATACATATTTTCAATGCTAATAGTGACACTGATAGTGACACAGATAGTCGGACCACTATTTTGCATCGCAAATCACTGTCGCTATCGCCCCATTCCCTTGTAGTGCAATGTATATGTGTTGATAGAAAAGGTAGTGGATATAGTGATGCAGGATACTAAAGCACTTGATGCTTTGTGTGATGTTGTGGTTGTGTTGGCAAAGTGCTAGTAAGGGCCACTTCTAATGCATTGGGTACAATGTGAACAAGGATGTTTTATGTGTATGCATATGGGTAGATTGGATGCATGTATATATCAAGGTTACAAGAAGCAATAGGAGCAGGACAAAAAGAGAAAAAATTAATCTATCTTTATTTCTCATACCATCAATGGCCTATATTTGAATGGTTCATTGCAAGATAGGGAGAGAGGGCACCTTCTTGGGGGCTGTTGGAATCTGACAAGAGGGAGAGAGAGAAGGCTGGGGAGAGCGTACACAGGCTATAGAGTGCATTTGAAAGCCAAGGACAATGCAACTATCTCTTGTTATTCTCCATTGCTTTGTCTTGGTCTCTATCACCAATATGAAGCCTCAATGCACCCAATGAGAGAAATTTCTGTGCTTTCTATCGCCCTATTTCACTTCAAATTCTGTGCATAGATGGAGATGATTCAAATTTACTCTTTTCCCCCCTCAATTGGTCATCGCTTTGATGAAGAAAGCCATAGCCTTAAGCTTTTTTATTAAAGGCTAATCTCTTAATCATATAAGCGATTACTCACGTGCTTAGAATTATTAAACGCTAAGCCAAAGTTGCAAGGGAGAAGTAATGTGGAGACTTTGCTATTCGGGGAAGGGAACCTAAATAGACCAACATACCCTAAGCTAGATTGCAAAGGACGTGCTTCCAAAGATGTGATTATGATTCACATATTATCAAGTAAGTGTCTCATTTCGTTTAACAAAAATAAATGGTGTAACATAGACATTTTCTTACTTTAAAATTTTAATATAATGCCTCAAAGCTTGATTTCCCACTTTCAATGGTTGTTGATACTTATTTATGTCTAATTTAATTTTAAAAATTTTATTTTTTAAAAAATTATTAAAAATTGCTCTAAAACTACATATGATTTTTTTTAAAAAAAAAACTTGAGAGTGAATATTTATTAGACACAATATTTTTTTGATAAATTCCATAACATTAAAAATCTTTTGAAGTTTTTGGAGAATTTTAAGAGATATTTTAATATGCTTCAAAATTCAAAAAGTGATTATTTTTAAGTAAAAATAAGAGTTTTTATTGATAGAAAATTATGTTTCCTCATCAACAAATCATGGTATTTCATGGAGAAGTTTAAAATACTATTTCTAAATTTTAGTGAATTTTATTAATTTTTTAAGAAATAAAAAAATTTAACGATATTTCTTGAGAAAATACTCACATAAAACATTGTGTTTATGAATTTATACAAAACAAGAATATATGCACTGCGTTGATTTGTGTCACATGGGGACAATGGAAGTGTATGGGCATTCTTGATCAACATTACTATTGGTAAAATTTTTATTATTTATAAAAAATAATTAATATGGAATAATTATTATCAAAAGATTAAATATAAAAATGATTAAATAACACTGAAATTCATAGTTGGTTAAATTGATGGTATGAGAGGAAGCCTCAGTATCTATGGTGGAATTTTACATGTTATTCATATAAACATTACTTAGGTGATCGAGAAAGTAAAGAATGGAGGGCCACTAGAGTTATTTATTAATTAAGGGAAGACATTGAGTTTAAAATGAATTGTGTATGTAGACGCATAAGCAAGTGGAAATAAATTATTATTATTATTATTGATGTTTAGTTTAAAGAGAGGAGAGAATGAAATTTTTATCAAAAAATGAAAATGAAGTAATTATTTGAACATTAAAGGCAATGATAGATTGCAAGGTTTGCACTTTAAAAATGGGAATTAAAGTTTATGGTTTGTGGAATGTTAGTTGGTTTTCTTTGAACATTTGTTGATTAAATAAATAAAAGAAATCAAGTGTATAAAAGGTGGAGAAGAAAATAATTAAAAGGAACTTAAATAGAGATGTACTAATAGATCCATTGGATCTAAATTCTAAAACCAATCTTCTTAAAGTTAAACAAATTTCATAGATAAACCGCCACAAGTGTGACATGAGAAAATTATGAGGAGCCGCCCTTGAAAGGTGGGGGGAAACCATAGCTATCCTAGGCTTAGCATTCTAGTGCCCAATCTAGAGACCTACCCATGCATGATTATTAAAAAGGGAAATAAAAAAACTAAGTAGATTTGCTTAGTTCTTAAGTATTGAGTGATGTAAGTTGGACTAGTATGTCAAAACAATGTCATAAATACCCAAAAGGCTAGATAGAGTTATCGAAATTAGTGACAAATATCACCCATCTAGTGAAAGAACTCTTAGGATTTGGCTTGGAAACTCAGTTAAAAGTGGCTTAGTCCTTGGCCAATTATTTTGTTGGCGTGTTTGCTGGGAGTCAAGTGCACTGGTACATTTTCGTGAAATTAATGAGTTATTACGAAGTCTCTTTCTTAAGAGACTACTTTTTGAATTTGCCCTAGGATTGCCAAAGTCAAGTGTTAGATTGGGCAAGAGACACAAAATTAGTAGAGGGAGGCAAGTATTTTGGGGGTAGATTCATTTCAAGACATATCCGATCTAAGGTTAAGATCCCTATTCAAGGAGTCTAAGAAAATTGCGTGGGTTGACTCTACTCAAGATTTTGGGCTAGGGATAGTATTTAAAGAAATAATGTCTCATAGTCCCGTAAGGCTAGCTAATTTTACCCAATTTGGGAGACTGTGGGACGAAGATCGTGGTGCTCACATGCAAAGGTTCAAGGTGACTTGCATAGCAAATGAGATAACAAATGATGATCAAAAGCTACATATTTTTCTAGTGACACTAAAAGATGAAGCAGCTAGATGGTACGGTAACCTCAATGCTCAAAATAGAGGGACCTATGTTGCTTATCAAGAGCATTCTTAGGAAAGTTTTGATGGCAAGGTTTCCAAGATCCGTTAGCTCTTCAATTGGACTATTTATCCCAAGGGGCAGCCGAAAGTGTTGAGCATTACATTGAGGGTATGGGAATGATTATCCGAAAGATGAATCCAGCCCCTAATGAGCTTATGCAAAAGTGCAAATTTATGACATGCTTAATCCTGAAGCCCATTGGCATGTTAGTCTACAAAGGCCAACTACACTGGGCGGATGCTAAAACACACTCTAGATGGTGGGAAGAAGTGCAACTTAGTCAACAACGACAGAATAATCTATGCAAAGAACCTTGAATGGAATACCTTGCCAGTACTTCAAGCAAGGTGCCTAAGAACATGTCTTATGTAACCATTCCCTTGAATCCATTTGCAATGACAAATTTCAATGTGGCAAGTGTACCTTTAAATCCATATACCTCAATCCCAGCTTACATGGTGTAGACATGCATGCCTTCTATGCCTCATACTCAATCCCTTTTAGATGAGGGTAAAGTAGCAGAAATTATTGCAAAGTCTATGGGAAAATGAAAAGAGGAAATAATGGGTGCAGTTCAAGCACCATTGAAAGAAATTTATTCAATAACAACACAAGTTGATAATGCACAACAACCTTCGACCTCAAACTCACCTAGATCAAATATTTGGTGCAGTAAGTGTCATGGTTATGGCCATGTGGCTACTAAGTGCCTGACGCCTTCATGATTGATGCCTGATCATCCTCCATTCTATACTTTTTACTGTAAAACAAGGCCTTTAGATGCAAATTGTTGGCACAAGATTGGTCAACAACAACAACAAGATCGTGCAATATAAAGAAATTACAATTACATGGATCACAACAACACTACTTACAAGATTGGGCCACCAAATCAACCTTTTAGGCCCCATGGATTGCCTACCCAAGGCAAACCTCCAATGCCACAAAATAATTACAATAGTGACGGAAACCAAGGAAGAAATTCTCCTTTTAGTAGAAACAATGATAATTTTCATAATCCAATGGGGCAAGGTGGACAAGAGAGGCCTAGAGGACCAATAATTTGCTATCATATGTCCAAACACTCATAAAAATCAAGACTATATCCCTCTTTGTAGGAGGTGTAGTGGCAAAGTGCATTACAAAGAGAATTGTCCTATAAGCAAGAGGAAAACAAAACTAATGACAAAGGTAAAAAAGTCTCCAATGAACCTTCAACATCTACTGCAAATTTAGTTGAAGTAGAAATGAAAGAGCAAAAGAGTAATGTTAAGTCAAAAAATTTACCTCATAGGGTGACATTTAAGGCTGACATCATGATTGGTGTTGTTAATAGAGCTCAAAAGAAACATCAAAAAGAGCAAGGTTTAGAGGAAGAAAGTCCACAATCAAAAGGAGCTATGAAGGATAAATCTAAGGATGTAGATCTTAATGTAGAGCTACCTGAATCGGATTCTCCTCAGAGCAGTTTCTGGTCATTTGTTATTTCCCATGGCCTTGGGTGTCAAATCCTAAGATCCAAGTAGGGGTAGCTTCTTTTCCTGAAAGACTCGTACCTCCAAAAGAAGGGAGAAGAGAGCAAGTGGAAGTACTAAATAATAAGGCCTATGATCTTTGGGCAGCATTGGAGGAAATAAACTTAACAATTAACCTAAGGCAGTTGCTTGAAATATCCCCTATATGTTGAAGGAAGCTTTATCATAACCTAGTTTGATGTAGGAAGAAAATGATCAACATTAGCACTTCTAAAGTAATTGCAAATGCATCCAAAAGGAGAACAACTAAGGAAGTAAAAATTTTAGATTTATTTGTAGATCCAAGAGCACCAATTATAGACACTTCCATCAATGGGCATTTGTTGAATGAAGTACAATTGCATGGTGGTTTAGCAATCAACCAAACAATGCAAGAATTATGATTGAAGAATCTAGAACCTACCCATATAGTTTTATGTGTGACTGATAAAAGGAAATGACTCCTTTGGGGTTACTTCGCAATGTGAAATCTGTAATTGCTAGACCAGAATTTCATGTGAATTACCTAGTAGTTCACTCATTGCCAAATATATCTTCATATTCTGTGTTGGTGGCCGACCTTGGTTATACCAAGCAAGGTGTACTCAGGATTGGTATAAAGGTTCAATTGTGATTGGTCATCGAAATGATAGGGTCAAGATACAAGCTATCACAAAAGGGTTTTTGAGAGAATTAGGAGATGAAGTAGTTAGTGAGATGGATAAAAAATCCAAATAGTGAATTCTATGATTTAGAAGTAGAGAGGACCAATAATGAAGGGCCTTATGCTTGGTTATTTAAAACACAACGACCAACAAGAGCATAAAAAGTAGAGGTGAATACTATGCATCAGCCTAACAAAGTAGAACAAGTGGGTATTGGTGAACATACAAATCGGAAATCTTTTCCACTAATGACTTAGAAGAGGAGAAGGAGGAGGATGAAATGAGGACATCAGACCTAGAAGAAATTTCAATAAGCTCCTCAATAACTCTATGGAGGAAGTCGATACTATTGAGAATGATCATGATGAACCTGAGGAGAGTTTAGTTACCTCATTTCCTTATGAGGTAGATATTCTACCTTTTGGGTTCGAACAACTTCCAGTTGTTGCTAAAAGATCTTATATCATCAGCTACTAGAAAAGAAAGAAAGAAAGAGAAGAAACACAGATAGTTGCAAACCTTTACAACAGCTGATATTACAACATGATAGAGATGACCCATCTCTAGCTTTTTTATGCACGCCATGGTAATTATGATAGGATAATTAGAGAATTAAATGAGGATTTGGAAATAAAGCGTGAGACAATAGTGACAGCTGTGAATAAAGCAATGAAGAAAATTATCGAGTTACAAAAAGAAAAGTCAGAATTCCAATTTAGGGAGAGGCGATATCTAGAAGAAATTTCACTTCTAGAGATGTATTTAGAAGAGCAAGAATCTAAATTAAATAATGACGTACAACAAATGAAAAAAATGTCACATATTCCTAGGAAATGCTTAGTTGAATGTGAGCAAACAAATGAATTTTATAAAAGAAGTAAATCTCTGTCTACTTCTAGAATTGAACTGTAAGAGAACAATTCTACCACCCCTCCTTGGCTACATCATTCCTTTAAGCACTCTATGAGCAATAGGAAAAAGCCATATCATTATTCTAAAGGGAAGCTAGTTGGATAGAATAGAGGGCAATTGAAATCAAGCAAAGCTCACCTACAAAGTATATGTGAGGTAGTATTACCCCATCCCAAAGAAAGAGTAATGGATTTTATTATTTATGGGGATGGAGTTGAACCAAAGCTTAGAGGGTTTAAGCATTATATTGATCTAGAATGAGGTACAAAACCTGTACGTCAACGTCAACAAGACAAACAAATCTTGTGTATGTTGAATTGGTAAAAGCTAAGATCACTAAGATTCTTGATGTGGGATTTATATATCCTATTGCATATAGTGAATAAATTTCTCCTACTATGGTAGTACGAAAGAAGAATAGCAAGAAAATATGCATATGTGTTGATTATAGAAAGCTTAATAGTAAAACATTCAAATATCATTTTCCTTTTCCATTTATAGATCAAGTACTAGATAAGGTTTCAGGCCATGAGCTATATTCTTTGATGGGCGGGTTTAGCGGCTACAATCAAGTGTTAATTCATCCTAAAGATCAGTCTAAAACCACTTTCACTGTGGAATGGGGCACATTTGCTTATAAGGTGATGCCTTTTGTCCTATGCAATGCACCACAACATTCCAAAGGGTTATGATTGCAGCTTACCAAGACTTTCTTCGATAGTGGATGGAAGTTTTTCTAGATGACTTTTGTGTCTATGGGACAACAAAAGAAATGCTTGATCAATTTGCACAAGTTTTTGAACGTGGTTGATGAGGTAGATGAATCATTAAATCCCAATAAATTTGTTTTTGGAGTTTCAAAAGGAACATTATTGCAGCATATAGTTTCTAAGGAAGGAATTTCTATGGATCCACCTAAAATTGCCAAGATTTCTACACTTCCACCAAACCAAAAAATCTTAAATAACTTCAAGTTTTTTGGGGCATCTAAATTATTATCAACGGTTTATTTTTTATTTTGCAAAAGTGGCATCCCCTTTAACAAATTTTCTATGAAAGGATACTCCTTTTAATTGGGTTGCTACCTCTCAAGAAGTATTTAAATTTCTTAAGCAGAAATTCATTGAAGGACCAGTGCTGGCAGCCCGAGATTAGATGAAGGGATTTCATATCCATGCAAATGCATCTATGTATGTTGTGGGAGCTGTTTTATCTCAAGCAGATAATAATAAGGTGGATCTTCGATTTATTACACAAGCCGTAACCTAAGTGATGCGGAAAGAAATTATACCACCATTGAGAAATGTTGGGGGTAAAGGCGCCTCCGTCTTGCCGCCCCATGTATTACTACACTGATAGTACCTGCCACTGCACACTGCAGGTGGTGGGCGCCCGTCACATCACTTTATTCTTTATTCTTTTAGTGATAGTTTGAATAAAGGAAGGCCCGGTCATACATTGTGACTGTTGGAGTTTCCATTTCTTGTCTCTCTCTTTCTTGCTCTTGCTCTCCCGCCATAGCTCGCGTGCAAGCTTCGATCCTTCTCACCTTTCAACTGGTATCAGAGCCAGGTTTCTCTTGCTCAAGCTCGACTCAGTGCTTCCCGACCTTTGCATCGACTCGCTTCACGCATTGGATCTCCATCCCGGCAGCCATATCCGATCTCCCCAAGCTCCCGTCACTCCCCGGCTTCCCGAGCACCTTCCCAGCCTATTGAGGCACCTTCAAGGCATTGATACTGAGGTATTTGATCATTCTTTCAGGGTTTTATTTCAGTCTACAGGTTGCAAACAGCAAGGGCAGCCATGGCTTCAAACCCTTGAAGCTTATTCCCCTCATATTGTGCCTTACACCTATCAAGGCTCAAAGAGGCTTGTCATAGGCCTTTGATAGGCCCTTCTTGAGCCCCCCATTACCCCCTTTTCAGCCCATGTGGAGCAGCAGCAAGTTCAGTACCAACATGGCATATTGCATCATTTTTTTTAAGGCTGTGAGCACTCATCTACTTCAGCTCTACACTTGGCCATTGCTTCTTGCTCTCTACCTTGATCAAGAGGGCTATAGACTTCATGTTTGATGTCATTCAAGCTTTGGGCATTGGTCTTGATCATTCGGGGCTGATCTCTTCAGATTTGGGACTGTCATAAACTCTCATAACAGGCTGAAAATAGGGCAGCACCATTCGCATTAGCATTTGTTTCTTATACTCCATTCCGGTTGTGCTATTTGATGCCCGTATGCGGTCTACATGATGCCTAGTGCCTTGGGAATGTATGCACATGATTATGCCATGATTTTGGCCTAAAATATTGGCTGATTTGGGACTTTTATTTACTGTTATACAGTGCTGGAAACAGGGCAGCCACACTTGGCATTGGCATTTGATGCTTATACTCTACTCCGGTTACCTTATTTGATGCCCGTATGCGGTCTACTTCCTACCCGGATGTATTGGGGATGTATGCATTTGGTTTGACCATGATTTTGGCTTGAATTTGGGGCTGAAATCTACTGTTTAGAATAGTAAATACATGCTGGAATAACAGTGGGCTGAAGGTACTTTACAGGCTTTGGCACTTACCTACCGATACGGGATGTATGCTTTGAGCTTTGGCATGATGTCTCTGACATTTGGGGACGGCTTGGAGCGTATGTATGAGATTATGGGATGCTTTTGAGCTTCGCATTAGCTCCGTCTTCACTAGCATTTGGACCGACTTGGCATGCTCGTGGACCGCCTATGCCTCATGTCTCTACTTGACAGTTAGGCTTTTGCATTACATGCTTTGGTTCGTGACATATGCTATTTGGTTCTTGTATGCCATACCGACATTTGGAGCTTGGATTTGGATGTATTTGAGCATTCCCGGCTTACTTGATCACTGATCTTGGTTGCTATTTGGATGTCATTGAGTTGACCGAGAGCTTATTTGGGCTTATGTATTGCTTCATGGTTAATACGACAGATGCTTCATGTATGTCATGCTCTCTTGGATGCGCTTGATGCATTGACAGGGTCACTTATCACTGGTGCTTTCTCTTGGGTTGTTTGAGCTTCTGAGCTCGCTTTGTACGCCTTTTGTGCCAGTGGGAGCATTTTACATGCTTGCTTGACCTTTGACAGTTGCATGCTATTGGAGCACTTACATGTATTTGGAGCAGTTTATGTCTTGAGCAACTACATACGCATTGAGACTTTGGGATCATACTCCGATCTTTATGGATATGCATTGATGTACTCTTGGTTCATAGGATGCTTATGAGCTGAGTCTCATATTTGGATCTTTCTCTTTGAGCAGACACCTATTTGTGTCAGGTTTTGGCAGTTACAGGAACACTTTGCCTAGAGTGTCTGGGGGTGTGCCTTTCACTGGCAGATGTTATTTTGACATGCTTCGGTGTTGAGCTCATGTTCTTTTCACTATCATTGGCCTTTCTTATGTCCGTTTCATGCCGGCTTTGGACCTAGCATTGTTTGCTTGACATTGGATCCTATTTTGGGACAGTTTGCTCTCTAGATTGCATACCTGCAATTTATTACAGCAAGCAGTTTATTGGTGGATTGAAGTGCACTTTTCATGCTGAAATATCTTGATTTAGTGTACTGCACCTAGTACTAAGTGGGCAGCAACTTTTGGCACACTTTGCTTGCCCTTTGGACCCCGTTTTGGTCATTTTTGGGCAGTTTCTGCAGTAAAACAGTAAGCAGTTTTTGGACTGTTTGGGCATTTCTAGCCTGCATAATGGCGTCATCTTCGCATGATAGTGC
Source organism: Lygodium microphyllum (assembly GCF_053477565.2). Classification (NCBI taxonomy): domain Eukaryota; kingdom Viridiplantae; phylum Streptophyta; class Polypodiopsida; order Schizaeales; family Lygodiaceae; genus Lygodium; species Lygodium microphyllum. The sequence goes on along the minus strand of NC_141139.1, from coordinate 1,867,289 downwards.
CATCTTTAACATTACAAAGTTGGATGGTACCAACTACTCTTACTGGAAGAGTCAAATTTGGCAGGTCTTGGTGCAGAAATCTCAGATTAAGCCACTTTGGTTGAGTGGGGAGCAGCCTGAAACTATGGACAATGACGACTGGCTTGAACTTGATGAGCTATGCAAGTCCACGATTGTATTGTCTCTCACTGAACAGGTACATTATAATGTATTTGAGGAAGCACATAGTGCATGGGATCTATGGAATAAGATAAAAAATCTTTATGATAAGAAAAGTCCGGCAAGTCAGATGTACTGGTTGAAGCAGCTTATGGATCTGCGCATGAAGGATAATGCGACTATGTCTGCTCACTTAAGCCAGTTCCATGCTATACTGAAGAACCTGACTTCGCAGGATATCACCTTTGGAGAGGAAGTAACTCCTCTTTTCTTGCTTGGGACTCTGAATGAGTCATGGGATGTATTCTGCACTGCCCTATGTGCCTCTAGTGCTACTCTAAAATTGGCAGATGTTGAGAGTGCTCTTCTTCAGGAAGAGGTGAATCGCAAAAACTTGGATGCCTCTCGTGGTAGTCATGCTTTGACAGTTAGAGGCAGGAATGACAGGTATGACCGTGGTAATGGCCGAGGCCATGACTCGCAGAAGGGTCGGTCTAAATCTCGTGGTGGCAAGTCGCGTAGTAAGTCGCGTGGGCGCAATGCAAATGTCACTTGTCATCATTGTGGGAAAAAGGGCCATATTAGACCACAGTGTCATGAGTTGCGCAATGAGAAGCGCAAGGATAAGGGGAAAGATAAAGTGTAGGAGAAGTCCTCTGATCGCAGCATAGTACCTACGAAGTCCAGCGTCAAGATTGAGGAAATTAATGTCACGCAGACTGAGGAGTCCGATGGTGGTGATGAGTTTATACTTGCAGCTAGTTCTTCTGATGCTTCACACTTGACTGAGACACCTAGTATGTATGCACAGTGCTAGTTATTGGATTCAGGTGTGTCCTTCCATGTGACGCCTTACCGTGAGTGGTTTCACTCTTACCGTACTGTATCTGGATCAGTCAGACTTGGAGATGACATGTCTCTTGATATTGTGGGCTGTGGAGATATTCAGTTGCAGTTTTCCACTGGTAGTTCCTTTTTGCTAAGGGATGTACGTCATGTACCTGCGCTTACGCGCAGTCTTATGTCTGCAGGACAGTTGGATGATGCAGGGTTTCATGTCTGTTTTGGGGATTCTGCCTGGAAGATCACCAAAGGCAGACTTGTGCTTACTAGAGGCGCCAAGGCTGGCAGCCTCTATCCTCTTGTTGTATCTGGGTCTTCTGTAGACCATGTTTTGGCAGTGGGCTCTATCCCACATGTATCACTTTGGCATGCTCGTTTGGGGCATATGTCTTTAAAGGGAATGAAAATGTTATCCGGTTTGCAGTATCTTCCGCCTTTGGATTATGCATGTTTTGACTCGTGTGATCATTGTCTTTATGGTAAGCAGAATAGGTCTACGCATAAGAAATCGGGTAGGCCATGCATGAGTGAGCCCTTGGCATTGGTGCATTCCGATGTTTGTGGGCCTATGCCTTGCATGTCTATTGGTGGCGCGAAGTACTTCGTTACCTTCATTGATGATTTTTCTAGGAAAGTGTGGGCTTATCCCATAAAGCAGAAGTCCGATGTCTTGGCAGTTTTTCAGAGATGGCTTGCTCTTGTTGAGAACCAGGCTGGGTATAGGCTGAAATGCCTTAGGACTGACAATGGGGGAGAATATGTCTCACGTGCTTTTGAGCAGTTTTGTGATGACAGGGGTATTAAGCGTCAGTTGACCGCCCCTTACACCCCACCCCAGAATGGTTTGGCTGAGCGCATGAACAGGACTATTCAGGAGTGTGTGCGCTCTATGCTTAGCCATGCAGGCCTACCCCTGGGTTTTTGGGCTGAGGCAGTTAGTACGCCAGTGCATGTCATAAACCGATTGCCTTCCAGTGGATTGGATTTCCAGGTTGCAGAGGAAGTTTGGGCTGGTAAGCCACCCTCTTATGCGCATCTCCGTGTCTTTGGATGTGAGGCATTCTGCCATGTGCCCAAGGACAAGAGGAGTAAATTGGATCCAAAGAGCATTAAATGCATATTCCTTGGCTATGGCGAGTCAGGAGAGATGGGCTATCGCCTATGGGATCTGCAGGCGCGAAAAATAGTACGCAGCCATGATGTCGTCTTCCATGAAGACAAGATGCACAGGCAGCCTGAGAAGGTGGTTGAGATCCACAGAGTGATCTTTCAGGAGGAGCCTAGAGCTCCAGCACAGCCAGTAGTACAGCCTGCAGCAGTTCCTCCACAGGGCCAGGGTGTTGGACAGGCAGTTAGACAGGCAGCAGAGCCTGCGGTGAGACGGTCTGCTAGAGACAGACGTCCACTTGACAGATTCCAGCCCTCTATGCATTATGTTTTGGTTACAGATGCAGGAGAGCCTTTCACTTATGATGAGGCTATGCGCAGGGGTGACAGTCACTCCTGGGAGAGGGCTATGCAGTCTAAGATAGACTCCCTGCATAAGAATGAGACTTGGGATTTGGTTGCCTTGCCTAAGGGCAAGAAGGCTTTGCCATGCAAGTGGGTGTACAAGCTGAAAAGTACCCCTGGACACCCCAAGCCGGCATACAAGGCTAGATTGGTAGCAAAGGGTTTTAAGCAGGAACATGGTGTGGACTTTGATGAGGTCTTCTCTCCTGTGGTTAAGATGACCACCCTGCACTTAGTCTTGGATTTGGTTGCACAGCTTGACTTAGATCTATATCAGATGGATGTCAAGATGGCTTTTCTACATGGGGACTTGCATGATGAGATCTATATGGATCAGCCTAAGGGCTTTGCAGAATCTGGCAGGGAGCACCTAGTGTGCAAGTTGAAGAAGAGCTTGTATGGCTTGAAGCAGGCACCTAGGGAATGGTATCATAAGTTTGATGCCTTTATGCAGTCACAGGGCTATAGCAGGAGTGCTATGGATCCGTTTCTTTACACGAAGAAAGCCCGTGATGGCAATTTGCTTATCTTGGTACTCTATGTTGATGATATGCTGATAGCAGGGAAAGCTCATGATGAGCTAGATGCTCTTAAATCTCAGCTGAAGAAGAGCTTTGAGATGAAGGATTTGGGACAGGCCTCACATATACTTGGGATGTGCATTAAGCGCGATAGGCATCAGGGGCTTTTGTATCTCTCACAGCAGGAGTACATTCATAAAGTCCTTGAGTGCTTCCGCATGCAGGACATAAAGCCTATTGGCTGTCCATTACCTTCTTATGTGAAGGTATCACATGCCGATTGTCCACAGACAGATGAGCAGAGGGCCGAGATGGCCAAGATCCCTTATGCTTCAGCCGTGGGCAGTTTGATGTATGCCATGATAGCCACTCATCCAGATATTGCGCATGCAGTTGGTGTTGTGGCACGCTATATGGCTACACCTGGCAGCAGACATTGGGATGCCGTGAAGGGTATCATGAGGTACCTGAAGGGCACAGCAGATATGTGTATTTGCTATGGCAGCCAGGATACAAGGGTCGTGGGGTACACTGACTCCGATTATGCAGGACATGCAGATAGTAGGAAGTCCACTTCTGGCTATGTATTCACCTATGCTGGAGGGGCTGTCTCTTGGATTTCCAGGGTTCAGAAGTGTACGGCTTTGTCTACCACTGAGGCCGAGTATGTTGCAACCATTGAGGCTTGCAAGGAGGCCATATGGTTAGGCCGTCTAGTTGCTGACCTTGGGATTGATGCTACACCTACACTGCATTCGGATTCTATGAGTGCCATTCAGTTGGCTAAGAAGACGAAACACATTGAGGTAAGGTATCACTTCATACGTGGTGTCGTGGAGGACAAGTCTGTTGACCTTGTCAAGATCTCCACTGACGAGAATCCTGCAGATCTACTCACGAAGAGCCTCACTACTGAGCGCTTTGCCTTCCTCAGGAGGTTGATGGGCGTTGGATGAGATGTCGCCTTTCCTCATCCCTTGTATCTATGTACATTTGTAATGTCTTTTCTTTTTTCTTTTCTCTCTCACTAGGGCAGATTCACCTTTAAGTGGGAGGTTGTTGGGGGTAAAGGCGCCTCCGTCGTGCCGCCCCGTGTATTACTACACTGACAGTACCCGCCACTGCACACTGCAGGTGGCGGGCGCCCGTCACGTCACTTTATTCTTTATTTTTTTAGTGACACTTTGAATAAAGGAAGGCCCGGTCACACATTGTGACTGTTGGAGTTTCCATTTCTTGTCTCTCTCTTTCTTGCTCTTACTCTCCCGCCATAGCTCGCGTGCAAGCTTCGATCCTTCTCACCTTTCAAGAAAGAATGCTTATCAATGGTCTTTGTGGTGGAGAAATTTTGTCATTATTTATTGGGAAATAAATTTATTATTTATGTTGATCATGAAGCATTAAAGTACTTGCTTAATAAAGCACACCTTTCAGGATGTGTAATTCATTGGATGTTCTTGTTTCAAGAATTTGATTTTCAAATAGTTACTCATCCTAATAGAGCTCATATTTTAGTAAATCATATTTCTCGATTATTAATATCAGATAAGGAGGATGGTGTGGAAGACGATTTACCGAACACACCACTTTTTAGTGTGGAGACACAAGTACCATGGTATGCTGATATTGCTAATTTTCTTAGCACAACTCAATATCCACCTAGTGCAAATAAATGAAAAAAGTAATAGATATTGATGTAAGAATGCTCCAAGAGAAGGTATTTATCGTTGACGAGAAGATGAAGTTTCGGTAGTTCTTAAAGCATTACATGATGAACCTTGTGGTGGCCATTTTTTTGGAAAATTAACAACAAGAAAGGTTCTGTTAACTTGTTTTATTGGTGGATATTGCCAAAAATGTGATGTATGTCAAAGGACTGGTTAGCCTTCTAAAAGTTTTGCTACATCTTTGATCCCTATCTTGGCATTAGCACCTTTTGAGAAATGGGGAATTGATTTTGTGGGACCAATTGATTTGAGGCTATATGATATCAATCAAATTGATATATTTTAGTTTGTATTGACTATATCACCAAGTGGGTGGAAATAAAAGCACTTAAGACAAATAAAGCCATTGAGGTGGCTAAGTTTATGTATGAGAATATCATAACATGTTTTGGTTTTCCACTAGAATAAAACAATTACTTCTCATAGGCGAGATTGGGATGAGCATCTATATGAGGCATTATGGGCCTACAAAACTACATGCAAGAAGGTGATAGTGCAAAATACACCATTCAGCTTAGTATATTGAACTAATACTATATTCCCTATTTTTTCCTACTTTACGAGTAGCCTTGTCATTACGGTTAGGGAAAGCTGAATTGTTGAAGCAAAGGATTTTACAATTAGTCGAAAAGGTTGGCATGATCAAAATATCAAAGTACGAGAGTTTAAAGAGAATGATTTAGTTTTAATTTATGACATTTGTTATTATAAATTTTTGGGGAAGCTGAAAATTTGCTGGTTAGGACCTTGTAAGGCTATTAAAATTTACGATAATGATTCTCTAGTTGTATAAGATATTAATGCCGAAAATGATATATTTAGAGTCAATGGCCTCCACCTTAAACATTTTGTGACTTAGGGTTGCTAGGTATAGTTAGGTTAGTGGTTAAAATAACCCCTAACTAATCTACATTTGGATTTCTTTTCTTCTTGGGGAGTTTTGAATGGCATGTAGGTATGGCTTTTCTCTATGGTGATGGATGCCTTTACCCTCATCTTGAAGCTAATAGTTCTGATCCTATTCATGTTGGGAAGATGCATGACATGTTCTTATATGCATCAAGGGGAGAGGCTTGTTGTGGTTCTTATTTTGTGATCATTTTTTATTTGTAGTATCATCCACCATTTGGTTATAGATAGTGTCAGTGGCATCTTAATGTGCATACACAGCTCCTATGTTGGCAGTATCACTCTTACTTTTGACATTATGGTACCATTGTCATGCATGATGCTATTGGTTACACTTATCAACTCCCTGATTATGATAGTGTATTCTCACCTGAGCATGGCATTGCTCGGTATAGGGTGAGCAGAGAGCAGTAGAAATTTTTCCAATATCAAGCTATTGTTTATTGTCTTACTCCATCATATCTTGAGATGATCAAGTAAATGTCAGTTTTTCTTGTTGGGATTATATATGTTGGTATATAGATGTGATCAAGGGCTACTCTTTAGGACGTGTACTAGTGGCACCTATGCCCTATTATGATGACCACTACGCTCTGCTCCATGAAGTGATGGAGGTTTTTAACGATGCATCTAATAGCAGGTCTATGACATCTGATGTGCCTATGCTAGAGGCTATTTATGAGCATCCTATATTTGATAGTTTAGTTGATAGGTTTGACTTAGCTAGCATAGCTGATTTTGGGCTAAGTTTATTGTTTGTGTTAAAAGATTTTAGAGAGTTTGAGGATTTTAGTTTAGATATGATGCCAGGAGGCATATTCCACGATGGATTCTATGAGGTTTTGCGGTGGATTCCGTAAAATTATATTTATTGCCAGGGCTCATACACAAGGTGGATTCCTTGTACGAAAAGTTGATGGGGACACCTGTCCTTTTCGGGTGTCTTGTTAATTTAATGTGCAAGTGGGTGATCCCATAGCGGGTGATTCTGCAAAATACATATTTAAATTAATGGACCTTTATGAGTTTAGAGTGCACACTCGTAATAAATTAAGGTTAGGATTGAGTTCTAACCAATTTATTTATTTTGTAGCTGAAGACTACTAGGTATTCACTTTTGTCGATTTAATTTTATTATTTTCTAACAATTATGAATGTGTCATTTGATGTGTAGAGTAGGCAGCGGTGGCGTTGGGAAGCACTGGGTGATAGCGTGTATTCAAGTTACTTAAAAAAAATTATCATTTTGATGGGCGTACATCTTAGGCATGGCGCCAATATTTATTTTGACATGCTTATTTATTGAAGCACCCGACATTTATTTATTATTTTGTATGCGCATGGATGCACGATTTAAATATTTGTTATTGGACATTGTATTTGGGCACAGCCCGACTCTTGGGGCGCCCAATAGCTTTAATTATTTAGTGGGACAAAAACAAACACAAAAGCTAAAGCATGCTAATTGTAAATTTGGCTTTTTTTTTAAATTAAAGCTTGGAGATGAATAATATATCAAATACATGCTTCGTGGAGCGCTCACACAAGGCACGGGGGGAGATTGTACCCAATTAGTCTTTTGCTTCATGTCATGCAAGTTTTATCTCTTGTTTTTTGGTGCAAAAGTAAAGTTATTTTGTTCTTGGGGACCTTTCGGCACTCGCTACGCACGCATACAGTGTCCGATTTGTGCAGTCGTGTTATCAGAGCGAAGCTGAGATCAAGGGCTTCCAATCGCTTACCATCTCACGCGAAGGCAAGCTCCTAGAATGATCAAGCTCTACAGTTAGTCTCGTGGCAATCCGTCAATACCAGCGTGTTCCTGGCAGTGAAGAACCCCCTGCTACGCTGTTGGATTGCAAAGGACCGGCCTCTACAGGCGGAGGACCACGCGGAAACTTCTTCATCAACACGTTTTTTTTTTCAAGACTAAAGAAGCAGATAAGTCAAATTGATAAAGTTTCATTAGAAAGCTTAATAAGCTTTCTCAAAATCTTAAATTCAACAAATTCAGACGTCCGCAGTGGCAGTACGTACTGCCTGTCGGTCAACGTCGTTTAGAAGATGCAATCGTCTTGATTTTTTTTAAAAATGATTAAGTTAAAGCTTTAACTATTTAAAGCTTAAAGCTTCAACCTTACAAAGTTTCAATGTTCAATTTTAAATCTCCCATAGCGACAGTTCCCACTGGATCAAATATGAATTCGTATTCAACCTTCTGGCAAGCCCCTGTTCACATCTGTGGATTGACTGAATTCAATTTCAGCAAACAAATTGCTACCCGCAGTTTGCACGCATGAATTATCTTCTTGGAAGATGACCGTGATATCAAATTCCGCATCCGCAAAGAAGAAATACCACAAAAAGCCATTTAAAAAAAAAGCTTTATAAACCCGACTTTGAGCTATGCTCATCCCGCTAACAAGATTTTGAGTGTGTGAGGTCTTTTGGAATTTTGCAGGATGTCTGATCAAACCATGGAAGATTTTATGGCTGAAGGTGACTTATCCGAACCAACGATGGAGCAAAAACTGGATTTGATTATGATGCAGCTTCAAGAGGAACAAAGAGCACATCAAACTTTGCAAGCTCAATTGGCCAATCTGCAACGATCTACCACCAACCAAGATGGACCGCAATCTGAAGATCATATACGACGTATGATCGATGCAACACTTGAAGCGCAATCTATTTGGAAAGAAACAAAAATAAGTAAAAGAAATTTTAAATTTCATACTTTCAATGGGTCATGCGATGGAAAGACTGTACTTGGTTTTATCAGTCGATTTGATGATTATTTCCATGAAGAATAGTATGCTGAGAAAGACAAAATTAAGTGTGTTACTAATCATCGAGTGGACAAAGCATCCCTATGGTGGACTGTTGTCCGCAAGAGCATTGATTGTCCTACTAATTAGGAGACTTTCCAAATAAATTTTTGCAAAATTTTCTTCCACCCCAATTCCATGAAAAAGCAATCAAACAATGGGATCTTCTGCAACAAAGGGATCGCGAGCCTATTTCACAATATACCGAGCATTTTTGGAATGCTTTATTGCAACTTCGAATGCTTGAAGATGTATCTGAGGCAACCCGTAAATGCAAGTTTATGTTTGGCTTACTTGGACATTTTTATGCGGAGGTGAACATGTTCAAGCCAACGACCCTCAAAGATGCAATTTCCTTGGCCCATGACACTGAAGAAAAAATTCGAGGATGAGAGAAGCAACCACAACAATTTCAAACTAATGGTAACTTTGGTTCAAAACAATTCAATTCAAATTTTCGAAGATTCAATCAAATTCGTTTCCTTCCATTTTCATTCCGTAAATCTTGGACACAACTACCTGCTTTACCATCAAACACAAATCCAAACCCTAAGCCATCTCTCCAGCCAAATCCCAACATTCCTAAACTTTCCGTTATTACCAATAATGTATCTAAAGCCAAACCCATAGTCTGTTAGAAATGTCATCAACTTGGACATCTAGTAGTAGCAAATTGTCAAACCAAAAAGCCAACTGTACATATCAATTATTTGGAAGTGATAGAAGATGAAGAACATGAAGAAATGCCAGATTTCATGGAAGACGATGACGATATTGGTACTACTTCTTTAGATACTTTACCAGGTATGCCAAATCCCCATTCTTTATTAACGATGAAATGTCTTGTGCATGGTAAGAAAAGATTGTTTTACATGATGATGGGAGCACACACGACTTTATTTCTGCAAAATTGATCAAAGAACTGAATTTACATACTGTTTCTACTCATTATCGCATCAAGGATGCATTCTTAGGCACTAGATACAATGGAACACAAGAAGTGCATGACTTAGAAATTAAAATTGGTGATTATGTTGAACGTAGAAATTTCTTAGTTGTGCCTTTGCAATCTAGTGACATTATCTTAGGAATGCCTTGGCGTCATCAGTACAATCCCGATATAGATTATTCCACGCATTCAATGACGATTCATTCTAATGGAAAATAAATCACATTGCATGGTATGCCCACTTTCAATAATTTTCCATTGCTTAGTCATACACAAGCTAAATGTGCATTACAAAAAGGTAACAAATCCTATTTAATATGGGTGAATGAAATTGAAGCTAAAGAAAATTAGATGCATCCTAGGCATGCACAATTTCTTTCACAATTTCAAGATTCTGTTGACTTACCACCTATACGTCCTGAAGATCACAAAATAGACCTAATTCCCGAATCACAACCACCATGTAAAGCACCATATAGACATAACCAATTTGAATAGAAAGAAATTCAAGCCGAAGTTGAAGAATTTAACTCGAGGACTCATTAGACCTAGTAGTTCTCCATTTGGTGCACTTGTTCTATTAGTGAAGAAGAAATACAATACCTATCGCATGTGCATTGATTACCGTGCCCTAAATAAGATCACTGTTAAGAATAGATATTTCATTCCTAAGGTAGATGATCTTATGGACAAACTACAAGGATCTACAATATTTAGCAAGATAGATCTTAAATCTGGATACCATAAAGTAAGATTGGACACATCTGATATATTCAAATTTACATTTAGAACATAATTTGGACACTATGAATTCCTTGTTATGCCTTTTGATTTAACTAATGCACTAGCCACATTTAGTCGTATGATGAATCACATATTTTTGAAGCATCAGCATTGTGTGATTGTTTTCTTTGATGACATATTGGTTTTCAGGAAGAATGAGAACGAGCATTATGAACATTTATCCTTGGTTTTTAAATTATTGAAAGAGAATCAATTATATGCTAATCTTGAAAAGAGTGAATTTTTCAAAACACAAATTGAATACAAAGGACATATTGTTTCATCTTAAGGTATTAAAGTTGACACTAAAAAGATAGAAGCAATTTTGAAGTGGTCGATACCTGAAAATATGCACGAATTACGTTCTTTCTTAGGTCTTGCTAGCTTTTATAGAAAAATTGTGAGAAATTTTTCATTGCTTGCGTTACCTTTGACAAAATTATTAAAGAAAGGCATTGTGTATCATTGGTCCGACAATCAACAAAAGTCCTTTGATTTACTGAAACATGATTTAACTCATGCTCTTGTATTGCAATTACGTGACTTCAATAGACCATTTTTCCTAGTAGTTAGTGATGCTAGTGGATCTCGAATAGAAGCAGTCCTTATGCAAGATTCTCATCCCATAGCCTACTCTAGTTGCAAACTTAAACCCTTTGAACTTAAGTATTATACCTATGATAAGGAATTGCTAGCTGTAGTATAAGCTTTACAGCAATGGAAACACTATTTAATGGGATCTGAATTCATGATTAAAACTGACCAACAAAGCATTAAACATCTCCTTAGTCAACCACAAATATCTGACGGACACATTAAATGGGCACCTTTTATTCAAAGTTTTCATCCACTCATACAATATCAACTTGGAAAAGAGAATGTTGTTGCCGATGCTTTAAGTAGAAGACCCACTATTCATAATATCTTTGTGATATCTTTTGACTCTCTTCTCCCTATGAAAGATACCTACGACCAAGACCCTAGTTTTCAAGATGATTGGAATAAATTAGTTGCAAATAACTGGATTCCCATTGATTCATTGTCTTACACTGATGGATTTATGTTTTATAAAAAAAGATTATGTGTAACTGTTCCATTTCGATCATTTGCTTTGCATGAAATTCATTGTCCCCCATACCAAGGCCATAGAGGAATTATTTCTACTTTGCGTACACTGATTGAAGATTTTTATTGGCCACATATGGAATCTGATGTATCTAACTTTGTATTTGAATGCTTAATTTTCCAAAGAGTTAAAAGACACCATGGTAAAAAAAATGGCTTATTAATGCCTTTACCAATTCCAGAACGACCATGGGAACAGATCTCAATGGATTTTATCACTCGTTTGCCTAACACTAAAGCTAATCATGACATGATTTGGACTATTTTTGATAGGTTTAGCAAACAAGCATATTTTATTCCATGCAAGAAAACGTTAACTGCATCTCAAGCTGCTCAATTATTTTTGAAATTTTTTTTCACTAATCATGGTTTGCCAAAAGTTATTATTTCTGATTGTGATTCTAGATTTGCAATTTTTGGATTACTTTGTTTGCTAATTTAGGAACAAAGATTGATTTTTCATCTACATTTCATCCTGAAACAAATGGGCAAATAGAAGCTACTAACAATACCATTTTAGATCTTTTGTGTGCATACACAATTTCAAAACCACAAACCTGGGATACACATTTACATTTACTTCACTTTACATACAATAGCACACCACATACAGCTACACAGAAAGCACCATTTGAAATTATTTATGGATATAGATTACCTACACCTGTTACATCATTGTCAAACAAAGTTCAAGCTGCTAATGATATTGCTAATATGCATGCTACTATTTTTGATGAAGTTAAAGATATGATTGCGAAAGCCCAGCAATCATATACAAAACAAGCCAACAAGAAAAGAAAAGCTATGAGTTTCAAAGTTGATGATTATGTTTGGTTACGTATTGAAAAGCGAAGATTACAAAGTGTTGACAAATACCCTGTTGTAAAGTTAGCTCTTAGATTTTATGGACCTTTCAAGATCATTCACAAAATCAATGACAATGCATTTCAACTAGAATTACCACAACACTGGAAAATCCACAACACTTTTCATATCAGTTTAACCTTTTAGAGGCCAATTACCTGTACATCATGTTTATGAAAACCCTCCTTTTCTAGAAGAAGAAACTGAAATCCTTGAACCTGAAACTGTTCTAGATACTGACTTTATGACCACTAGAACTGGCCATAGATATTCTAGATATTTGGTTAAGTTTAAAAATCATCCTGTTGAAGAGGCTCATTGGATGCATGCTCGAGACCTAAGTACTTACCCTTCATTGCTGGTTCCACATTGAGCTAATAGCAATTGAGGACAATTACTATCCCACCCCGGGGTATGGTGCTAGGAGGCATATTCCACGATGAATTCCATGAGGTTTTGCGGTGGATTCTGTAAAATTATATTTATTGCCGAGGCTTATACACAAGGTGGATTCCTTGTGTGAAAAGTCGATGGGGATACCTGTCCTTTTCGGGCGTTTTGTTAATTTAATGTGCAAGTGGGTGATTCCATAGCGGGTGATTCGGCAAAATACATATTTCAATTAATGGACGTTTATGAGTTTAGAGTGTGCACTCGTAATAAATTAAGGTTAGGATTGAGTTCTAACCAATTTATTTATTTTGTAGCTGAAGACGGCTAGGTATTCACTTTTGTCGATTTAATTTTATTATTTTCTAACAATTGTGAATGCTTCAGTTGATGTGTAGAGCAGACAGCGGTGGCATTAGGAAGCATTGGGCGATAGCATGTATTCAAGTTACTTAGAAAAAATTATCATTTTGATGGGCGCGCATCTTAGGTGTGGCGCCGATATTTATTTTGACGTGCTTATTTATTGAAGCACCTGACATTTATTTATTATTTTGTATACGCATGGGCGCACGATTTAAATATTTGTTATTGGACATTGTATTTGGGCACATCTTGACTCTTTGGGCACCCAATAGCTTTAATTCTTTAGTGGGACAAAAGCAAACACAAAAGCTAAAGCGTGCTAATTGTTGTAAATTGGGATTTTTTTTTAAAAAATCTTGGAGATGAATAATATATCAAATACATGCTTTATGAAGCACTCACACAAGTCATGGAAGGAGATTGTACCCAATTAGTCTTTTGCTTTCATGTCGTGCAAGTCTTTTCTCTTGTTTTTTGGTGCAAAAGTAGAGTTCTTTTGTTCTTGGGGACCTTCGAGCGTTCTCTACGCACGCATACAACGTCCGATCTGTGTACCAAGTTATTTTGTTTTCTTAGGTTCTTTCATGTTTATTATAATTTACTTGAAAAAAATAAAAATAAAAAATAAGGGAAAAAATGTCAGTCAAGATTTGTTGATGTCCTTTCAAAAAAATTTAGAAGTTTATCACACATTTTTGTGGCTTAGTTTTCATGTACTTAGGTAGTTAGTTGCATGCACGGTTAGGGAATTCCTTTCAGTGCTAGGATTTAGTGATAGTTAAGTTTAGCTAGGTGGAATGTTCTATATGGGAGAATAATTATCAAGTGGAGAAATGCACTACCATAAACAAATAGATGATGGAAGAATTAGGATAGATTAGTTGATTGAGATTGTGACATGAGCATATGAAAATTATTCCTGTTTAAGGGAGTTTCGCTATTTATTTACCTAACCCTTTAACAATATACTGGTTAGTGTATGATTTATGTGCATATTTGGTTATCGTTTTGATTTAAACGGCGATGCATATTGTTATCGACAATTCTTGGATTTGCAATATCCACGTTGTCGCAACACATAGGGTTGAAGGTCACCACAAGGGTTTGGTAAGAAAACTGGACAAGATAGATGGAGATGTGTCTTCAAGAGATAAGTAGATTACAATGAATGTTTAAAGGTTCAAGAGGTACTTCACGGTCAATCATAGGGGTTTGAGAGAGAATAATGTATGGGGGTCATAAATTTTCCCTAACATGGTGTCAGTGCATTTGGTGTCGAGAGTCCACCATAGGGGTAAGAGACAGTAGGGTCAAGGTAGATTCAGGGAGAGGAGTAGATGGAAGAGAAGGGGATCGAAGAAATTGAAGACATAGAAGAATACTCCCAAAAAGAATTAGAAAATGTAGAAGGATACTAATAGAGATGAAGCCTGTCAGTTTCTTTCAGCATTATGAGAAGATATAACTCTAATAGACAAAAACGTGTATAAAAAAATACCTTTCTCTATGTTGCTCAGATCCCCAATCTAATGCTTCCATTGGCTCTGAAAGGGGGGCAAAATACCAACATACCTGGCCAAAATTCTACTACATCACTCTTTCTTCATCTCCCCCTTCGGAGTGATATTCACTACCTGAAAACAGAGATCGTGCGTCGCGCGATTTCGCCAATCTCTCTTTTTACATAAAATCCTCTAAAATTGGCTGAAAGCTACATGCTTTCTTTTATATGTCATCCTAATCTAGAATTTGTCTATAGTTTTATGGATTTTTACAAGAGATAATATCTAAAATATCAAAAATGGGCTAAAACTTGTCCAAAAATCTAATATTTTTAAACCATAGACACTAACACTAATGTCTAAAATGGCATTGGTTCTCTAAAGTATAAGAAATCCACACTTTAGATTTTTTTTACATGGTGTGTGCGTAGTGGCACAATATCCACCCCCTCCTAATTTGTGCATCCTCTAGCATGTGCCAAAGTCTTACGGATTTACAGTGTCAGAAGAAGTATCTTCTGCCATGTCAATGTGTTCATCTTCTGCCTCTTCTTCTTCCTCTATGTCTTCATGCTCTTGAATTATATCCAAGTCTTACGGATTTACAGTGTCAGAAGAAGTATCTTCTGCCATGTCAATGTGTTCATCTTCTGCCTCTTCTTCTTCCTCTATGTCTTCATGCTCTTGAATTATGTCCAAGTCTTCTAACTCATATGTTGAACTTTCTCTTTGTTTGAAGAGCTTGATTCTTTTTCTAGCTATGGGTATCTTTATGTTGGTCCCATCCAATTCAGCCAATGAATATGTGGCATTGTCATGAATGACCTTTACCACATGCGGGCCAAACCAACGCTTTACCATCTTCTTAGAATCACTGTATTGATTGTCTAGGCTGCTATCATAGACAAGCACCAAATCATTTTCTTGAATTTCTTTTGGCCAAATTCAATGTCGCTTATCAAATCTTCTTTTGTTCTTTAGTCTTGCTATCTTTAGCTTCTCAATAGCTACTTGAACATCTTCAAGCCTTCTTTCTAGTTGCCATATGTGCAAAGTCAGCAACTCTTCTCTACTGATGTCTTCCTCCCAAAGTAGAAGACTCCATGTGAGAATATATTCTTAAATTGGAATAATTGGTGGTTGTCCATGCATAACTTTAGCTGGCATATAGGCAGTCACTATACTGTGAGTAGTCCGGTCAGCCCATAATGCAAAAGGTAACATTTTAGGCCATTCTTTGATCTTTCCTCTACAAGACTTTGCTAGAGCTTTGAGAATAGGCTGGTGCCCTCTCTCACTTTTCCCATTGCCTTCAGGGTTGTAGACTAATGTTAAAGCCAACTTAATACCCAATTGAGCAAAGAAGCTGTGTGCCTCATCAGCATCCATCTCTCCTCTATCTGCGATTACCTTGCCAACACAGTCATATCTACAAAATACTTCTTCAAGAAAAGAGCGACAAACATCTTGAGTGGTCTTGGTTGCTAAGGCTTTTCCTTCAACTTGATTGGTTAGATACTCTCTTGCAAGCACTAAATATCGCATATTCCATATTCCTGTAGGCATGGTTATAAGATCAATAACCCATCTATAATGTATAGACAAGGGATACATCAGTTGTAATCCATCTCGATGCTTGACCATAGAATACATGTGACACACATAACAGGTTTCAACAAAATGTGCTATGTCCCGATGCATGTTTTGCCACCAATATTTTGCTTTGACTTTACTAAAGGTTCCCCATATGCCTCTACGGCCAGCCCACATGCTTTCATGAAATTCCTTCATTACCTATGGCAATCTTTTGTTACCTAAAACTCGAACATGCACTCCTTCTTTTTCTTTGTGTGCTTCCATAGATGTCCTTCTTCATCAGCCCAAGACTCCTCCTTTTTCATTGTGCTCAAATATTGGCAAACCTTCATCCAATTTTCTTCATAATCTTCTTCAAGGAAATGAACTAGAACTTGAGCAATGCAATGAGCATGTTGGCTTCTAGTTGACCACCCTTCTTCCATAGATAAATCTTTGATCTTTGTTGCCATATGCTGATTTACAGCAGTACCTTTTCCTATTCTTACTGTACTTAATGCTATACCATTATAAAGATCAGCTTCATCTGCAAGATTCAGCTTTGGGTTTGTATACGCAGCAATAAAAAGATACTTTTAGCAACCATGGAATGAAATTTAGCAAGTATAGATTCTTCAGCTTCATCTTCTTCCATAAGCTCTTCATTGTCATATCTTACACGTGATAGCATGTCAGCTGGATTCACCTTTCTTACAATATTATGCTTTAATTCAGGGTTGAGAGATTTAATATATGCAATCCATCTTAGCATAGCAATGTTGGGTGTAAAGCAATTGGCAATCATGCCCAAGAGTGGAAGACAATTAGCTTCTACCACTACGGAAGCACCTATAAAGTATTCACAATCACACTTTAATGCTGTTACAACTCCCCACAATTCCCTTTTTACTTGTGCATACCTTCTTTGACATTCATTGAGAACCTTTGCTCTAAAAGAATTGCATACTTGTTACCTTCAAGGTCTTCTTGGCCAACACCCCATCCTATCCCAATGGGACTTGTATCCATAGTAAGGATGATGGGTTGACCATTTGAATAATCAACCCTTCTTAGTTTGCATATAGTGAGAGTATGCTCTTTCCCCCAAGAAAATCTTTGGCATTTTCTTAATAATTGATAAAAATTTGCGATGACATGAGTAAAATGTGGTATCCATATGTTGAAGATTCTTCATCCTTTTGGCCCGTGGAATCATTTCAGCAAGGATTCTTCAACAAATTGCAAGGATTAAGCACGGGATGGCTAAAGATTGAGGATCAAGAGCTTCTATGGAGCAAAAATTTGGGGGAAACAGGTTTAATGCTTCAATTTCAAGCATTTGAAGCTTCAAGAATGGTCTCAAACATCAGATAAGCAAGCCTTATGGATTATTTTGCTGACATTGGACAACCAGGAGCCCTATCAAGCATTTGGCAAGTTATTTTCAGCCATGTCAAGGTATTTCTCTTCAATTTTTAATCTCTCTCATTAATCCAATTGCTGAGCTTAAGCCATTTGACTGAGAGATTAAAGAATTGAACATTTTCTCAGCCAACCTTTGCTTGAATTCACCTACTCATGAATGCAATGCTTGCCTAATGCATATTAGCTTCAATTTTGTGAATTAAAGGCCTTAATCTGAGATTTCAGCATAACATTTGAATCTTATTAACTGAATACATTGATTGATGCTTTTGTTTACTCTAATCCAATTGATTGGTTGATTCTCTTTTGCCTAAATTGGAAAATTGTAAAAGGGTAAGTGCTAGCAATCAGTGAGTCATTGAATTGCATAGGTAAAATCCTTCTCCCATCTCAAGTTTTCTTATCTCAATCAATTGTATCTCATGAAAGGCTGAATGGATATTTTTCAATTGCATAACATGCTGATTGCTTAGCACACTAGCCTCTGCCATGTTGATATTCCACCGAGGAAAAAGGTGGATGCCGGGGGAGATAGTGGGACAAAAGAGAGGTGACCCTCCCTCACTATCGAAGATCCCGAAGGGGTGCAACCAACCGACCCGGGGGGAACTTTGCCCACCTCCCGGTGATTCGGAGCCCGTGTAGGGAGCCTGTCCTGCCGTTTTATCCCTCACATAGGTATAGTGAGTGGAGAATTGAAGATTGAAAACTTTCCAACGACTCAAGTACCTACTGGATTAAAATAGGGTAAAACAGGGAATTTACAGGTTACCCACAGGGTATTTACAGGTGGATATAGGTACACCCTTTATTACTGAAGCACAGATGCAGGTACTACAGGGTACCCACAGGTCCTATATACCCCTTTGCAGGGTTTGGTAGCCATTTGAGGTTACTCTCTTGCATTACAGGGTCAAAACAGGGCACTTACAGGTCTAAACAGGGTGCAGGACTGGACAGTTCAAACTCTGAAATTCAATTACAGATTTTTATGTCCTAAACCTATTATAGCGTGCTATAGCTCATCTCGAAGAGGGCATTGTTAGCTTCAATTCTCACAAAAAAAAATTGCAATCGTAGTTTTCTAGCCAAAGTTATAGCCGTTTTACTGACAGGGGGTACTGCAGGACTGCACTAGTATGGCAGGACATAAAGGCAAAAATAAGGTCCAAGAGGATTATGCACAACAAATCAGGGATTCCATGATGGAAAGCACACTTCAAGAGAACCCTGAAGAGCTTCAACAACAAGGAGAGATCAGTATACTCAATGATACTCTGTGTCTCCATGAACTAAGACATAGGGAACGTCATGAGGTCCTTTTGACAGCAATGGAGCAGATGATTCTATCTCATGATCAAACGAAGTCTACTGTTGAGAAGATGATGGAATCAACTACCCAAACCAATGCTTCCATTGATAAATTAGTAGAATCTAATGCTCAACTTATGGCACAATTTTCTCAACTTATGCAGTCACAAAAGGGATCAAAAGAAGCCAATGAGAAGGCTTGTTCAAATAGTGACCCTTCAATACCACTTCGGCCATCCAACCAAAATGGTCATGGAGATGGAATCATTGGAAGAAGAGGTATTCCAAATAGTCAGTATGAAGTAGGAGAAGCTTCACAAAGGCATGATGACTATTTGGGCAGTTTGAACGGAGCCAATACTCAAGCTTTTGGACTGCATACTCAGCATTCTAGGGGTGCTTTACCAACAGGAAGATTACATGGTAATTCTCAGCCAGCTATTGGAAGATATCAGTCTCAATTTAGAGGTTCTGTACTTGGAAATCCTGATCAGCCAGTTTTGGGACAGCAACCCTTCCATGATAGAGAATTCAAGGACAAAATTGTTTTATCCAAATTCAATGGCCAGTCATCTTCACCATCAGAATTAGAGGAATGGACCTCTAAGATGGAGTCTTATTTTGACATATTTCCTAAAACTGATGTTATGAAGATACACTTTGCCTCCTTGCACTTAGAAGGATTTGCCCACACTTGGTGGAGGTATATCAAGAAAGAGAATGTACTTATTGAGAATTGGGAAGCTTTCAAGGCACTTATGGCTGAAGTCTTTGTTTCACCTCTTGAAAAAGAGAAGTTAGAATGAAGATGGTATGGTTTGGAACAAAGGGGCCTAAGTATAAGAGAATATACAAACCAATTCCTCAACTTGACCATGTATGTGGAAAACATCAGTGATGAGGCCAAGTTACACAAGTTTATGTATGGTTTAGAACCATCCTTGTCAGCAGCTGATGTTATGGCACAGAATCCTACTTCACTTTTCAAGGCTATTGAGCTTGCAGAGTGCTATGGAAGGAAGTATAGGAAAGAGTCTTCATTTCAGCCAAGTTATGGACAGCCAAGGACTGTTTTAAAGCAAGGGCAAGTTGGGAACAATTATGGCAGCAATCATATGCCTAGTGGGAGCTTACGGATACCAACTTATCCTCCATTTAATGCTTCTAGGCTTCAAAGCAATTTCAGGACAGCAAACAGTCCAAAGGTTGAATTTAAGCAAGGTGACAATAAGCCTAAGTCTACTTCAGCCAATATAAATTCCAGAAATATTCCCATGGATCTTTACAAGGAAAGAAAGGACAAAGGCTTATGCTTCAAGTGTGGAGAAAAGTATACTCCTGACCATGCTTCAAAGTGTGTATACAAAAATGCCAAGCCAAAGTTTCAGAGTATGCTAGTTCTTGAGGACTTTGAAAATGACATAAATGAAGTTAATGCAGTCACAATCAATGCTGAAAATGAAGATTTCGAGGATGATGGTGGACAGGAGTACTTCTATGATCCATCTGACTCTTTTCCTTTTGATCCAGGCGGTGATATCCCATTTGATCCTGGTGGATTTTGTAATGAGTTGCCTGCTGCCACTAATTGTTCTATCTCTATGGATGCTTGGACAGGATCTAAGAGCCCTAATACACTTCGTATGAAGGGAAGCATATGTGGAAAGCCAGTGTTCATCTTGATAGATAGTGGTAGTACTCACAGTTTTGTCAATAAATCTATTATGTACAAGTTGAATTGTGTTCCCACCGACTTACAACAGCCTATTCGAGTACAAGTGGCTAATGGTGAAGAGGAAACCAGCACGCAAATTTGCCCACAGGTTTCTTTGCAGATGGCTGAAAATTTTGAAGTCAAAGTAAACCTGATCACTTTGGAAATGGGGCCCATAGATATTGTACTTGGTTGTGATTGGTTGATGACCTTAGGCAGGATTACTATGGATTTCTCACAGTTATATATGGAGTTTTTCTCCAATGGACAACTCATCCGTTTACAGGGGATCCCTAGTAGATCTGATTTTCAGCTTATCACCATTCAACAACTCAAGAAAGAGTACAAAAAGCGCTCACAGATATTTGTATTGCATTTGAACAAAGAAACACAGGATCAGCCCAATAATTCAGCAAACCATCCAGCCTTGACAGCTCTTCTTGAGGAGTATAGAGATTTATTTGAAGTACCTACTTCATTGCCTCCTAAGAGAGCGGTGGATCACCCCATTGATTTGGAACCCAACTCAAAGACAATCAATAAGCCACCTTACAGACTATCAAAATGTGAACGAGAGGAAGTAGCCAAGCAAATCAAAGAGCTTCTTGAAATGGGATTCATTGAACCAAGTTCTTCACCTTATGCGTCCCCAATCCTGTTAGTCAAAAAGAAAGATGGATCTTTCAAAATGTGCATTGACTACAGGGATCTCAATAAGATAACAGTGAAGAACAAGTATCCTATACCCAGGATAGATGATTTGCTTGATGAGCTTAAGGGGGCTCGATTCTTCACGAAGATTGATTTGAGATCAGGATATCATCAGATTCGCATGAGAGAGGGTGATGAGGTCAAGACTGCTTTTAGGACTGATCGTGGGCTCTACCATTTCCTGGTGATGCCATTTGGCCTTACAAACGCTCCAGCTACCTTTCAAAGCCTGATGAATAAGATTCTACAACCTTTCCTCTTTCAGTTTGTCTTGGTGTTCTTTGACAACATTTTGATCTACAGCAAGGCTTTTCAGGATCATTTGTCGCATATGAGGAGGGTTTTTGATGTGTTGAGACATCATAGGCTTTTTGCTAAAAGGAGAAGAAGTGTTCTTTCATGCAGACTGAAGTGGAATACTTGGGACATATAGTCAGTGAAAAAGGAATACAGGCTGATCCCAAGAAGGTGCAATGCATAAAAGATTGGCCAACGCCTACTACTAGTACCTCTCTTAGAGGATTTCTTGGTCTATCTTCATTCTATCGCAAATTTATAAAGAATTATGCAGCCCCTTTAACTGATAGGTTGAAGAAAGAGGCTTTCTTTTGGGATGCTCTTGCAAATAGCAGCTTCAACCAGTTAAAGGAATTACTTACCTCTGCTCCTATTCTTGTATGCCCGGATTTCTCTAAAGAGTTTACTATACAGTGTGATGCTAGTGGCCGTGGCATTGGGGCTGTTTTGCTTCAGGAGCATGGAGTAATTGCATTTGAAAGCCGTAAGCTTACTGATAAGGAGATGGCCATGAATATTTATGACCAGGAAATGTTGGCTATTTTGCATGCAATCAAGAAATGGCACCATTATTTATATGGCAGCCGATTCAGAGTACATAGTGATCCTCGGGTACTCAAGTATTTCCTTACTCAGTCAAATCTTACTCCAAAGCAACGACGATGGATAGCAACATTACAAAATTATGACTTTGACATCACTCATACAAGGGGCAAAGATAACATAGTGGCTGATTCTCTCTCTCGTATGTGGGCCTGCAAAGTATCAGCCATGACAGAATTACATAGTGATTGGATTGAAGAGCTATAAGAGGCATACCTCTTAGATGAGGAATTCAACCAAATCTTTCAGAAATTACAGCAAGGTCTTATGGACGAAAACTCACATTACCAACTTAAAAATGGTCTTATTTGGTGGAAGGGCAAGATTGTTATTCCCTCTACTTCTTCTTTCAAGTGAAAAATTATGGAGGAGTTGCATTCTTCACCTTTAGCTGGACACTTGGGAGTTTTCAAGACTTATGACAGGATCAGCAAGAGCTTTTATTGGAAAGGACTGTGGAAAGATGTCAAGGACTTTGTTATGAAGTGTATGCCTTGAAGGTGGCTAATATTATGTGCTAGATTAGATTACTTTAGCGAATCTATTGAGCTGAAATGTTTGAAAGTTTAATTTAGTGATGTATTCCTTACCTTCTAGTCATTCCTATAGGTCAAGAGACTCAAAACTAAACATAATAATAAATTAAGTTCGGGAGAGTATATCTATTTATTCTTCTAGAAAGAAAAAAAGAAGAAGGAAAAAAACCCTAAATACTAAAGGGGAACAAAAAGAAAAACAAAAGAAGATAACCATCACCTCTAAGGTCCTGGCAGGCTATATGGATTTCCTTGATGGGTGCCCTATGTCCGATGCCTTGTATCTCTTTGGGGTGGGACCTTTTGGAAAGGAGAATAAATATATATACTCTTTTGACTAAAATTTATAAGAGAAAATCTTCCAAAACAAAAAGAAAAAAAAACAACAAGGAAAGTTGGGAGTTAGGGACCATTCTCGGACCATTGAGACTAGTTGCTCTAGTAGAGCATGGAGGGTTAGCAATTAAACCATAGGAGTCCTATTTGGTATTGTAGTATTAGATTTCCTTATACGGGTTCTTTGATAGGCATGAATCTTATCAATGATACTATTTCGAAAGTAATATTTCTAGTAGGAAGGTAGTGTGGCGTTTCATTGCCTTGAGAGAGTATTGCTGGCTTAACAGCTCTAGAATGCTTCCTAGTTGGTATGCTCCATGTATTCGATGTAGATATGCTAGGCACTCTAGTGGGGAGAGTGAGTAAGGGGGAATGCTAGATTTCACAAGTTTTTATACAACTTAATTGAAAGCTTTGTCTTGTTTAATTTATAATAAGACACAAGTCACCATGTTTATACCTTTTTAGTGTCTACTAGTCTTCTATGTGTTGTTTTGCAGATCTTGTAGCTATGCTTATGAGAGGATGCTTCACAATTAAGTGGGGGAGAGTAGATTTTATTTTTGAAGCTGCATAGCGGTGCTTGTGGTATCTGTGTTCGTGATGTTGAATGCTCGTGATGTTCATGATATAGCTATGCTCGTGAGGACACTTCGCAATTCAGTAGGAAAGAAATGACAACACCTAAAAACGTGTTAATAATTGCCAAGAATTTTATCAAAATTGTATACATCTGAGTACTATTACCATATTTTTACATTAATTTAATACAGATGTGGTGTTCATAGTTGTTGTCTTTGGAGAACAGTCTTTGTAGTTTGACAAGGAAAGAAGGATAATACGATGACCCTAATGATATAGGTAGATTTAATGATACAACCTTAGGAGTATTGGGGATGGGTCTTGGTCCTCTCATCATTCTATACATGCCATCATTCACTGACATTGAAGAAAGGATAGTTGGGCAAATTGATAATTAGTTTTTAACTTCCACACCTAACAAGCATAAGATGTTGCAAGGTAATTGGGGTAGATAAGAGCAATAATAGTTTTAATCTTGCATACCGTGCTTGAGAGAATCTTAAAGTCAATGGGAAATTGTAGAATATAGGGATATGGATTTGTATGGGGTAGTTGCAATCTAGATTTTGAGCCCTGCAACATAGATGGAGAAGTGGAGAGTTTTATATTGTTGCTAATATATGAAATTGAAAAGATTCTTCAAACCAAGAGTCTATATAATCCCAATTGTGCTCTTCTAGTCTTGGATTTCCTCTTTCGCCATGGGTACATAAGTCCAAATCAAGATGGTTATCTTCATCTTCTGCAGAGTTTGCAGAGGGGGGGAATGTTTGTGATGCACAATATTATTCCGAGGGCTCCACTAGGGTTTACCATATGGTACCACGTGAGTGTAAGGGAGGGGGGTTATTTAAGGAAAGGAATGTATATTTTATAAGGTAAGGTCCCATAAATAGGGGGTAGATAAGGGGTATTTTCATATATTTCTTGCACGCAGGTGATGTCTCCTTATTACTACTAGTAAATCCCCCGTGAATATTATAACAAGAGCACCCAAAGGATACATCTCATAAGAACTAGATGTTCAAGAAAGGAATTTTAATGGTTCAAAGGGTATAGTTGTAGGAGGGTAATTTGGAAGTTTGATTAGATTAAGGGTAAGGAGGTTGAGTCTTATAAGGAGTTTAATTTAAATTTCAAAAAATGAAGGAGTTTAATTTAAATTTCAAATAATGAAGGTGGTCTTTGAAAAGAGGTGATGCAAGAAGGCATCGTCATCTTGACCGAGAGGGTGAAGGAGGTTGGGAGGATGAGAAGAGGCTATTGGGGAGATCGTGGGATGTGAGGAGGTGCCTTCTCTTGGCAACAAGGAGGGCATGGAGAGAAGGAGAATTGAAGAAGCAATAGAAGCAAGATAGAAAGAGAAAAATGTAATCTATATTTATTTCTCATACCATCAATGGCCAATATTCGAATGGTTTGTTGCAAGATAGGGAGAGAGGGCACCTTCTTTGGGGCCACTGGAATATGATGAGAGAGAGAGAGAGAGAGAGGGGGCTGGGGAGCCTAGACAAGCTACATAGTGCATTTGAAAGTCAAGGACAATGCAATTATCTCTTGTTCTTCTCCATCACTTTATCTGGGTCTCTATCACAAATATGGAGCCTCAATGTACCCAATCAATAGATACCAGCCCTTGGAGAGGAATTTATGTGCTTTCTATTGCCCTATTTCACTTTAGATTTTGTTCATAGATGGAGATGATTCAAATTTACTCTTTCCCCCCTCAATTTGTCATCGCTTTAATAAAGAAATCCATAGTCCAAGCTTTTTTATTAAAGCCTAATCTCTTTAACCATACAAGTGATTACTTACGTGCCTAGAAATATCAAATACCAAGCGAGAGTTGCAAAGTAGAAGTAATGTGGATATTTCCCTATTCGAGGGAGGGAAGCTAAGTAGATTAATATACCCTAGGCTAGACTGCAAAGGATGCGCTTCCAACGACATGATTATGATCCATTTATTATCAAGTAAGTGTCTCATTTCGTTTAACAAAAATAAATGGTGTAACATAGACATTTTCTTACTTTAAAATTTCCTCGAAGCCTAAATTTCACTTTAAATTGTTATAATATTTATTGATGTCTAGTTTAATTTCTAAAAATTGAAATTTACTAAAATACTTAAAAATTACTCTAAAATTTTATTATGAAAATTTTTATAAAACTTATGAGTGAATATTTATTAAATATATTTTTAATGAATTTTATACCATGAAAAGCTTGTTGAAATTTTCTAAGAATTTTTAGAGATAGTTTAATATGTTTCAAATGTGAAAAATTGATTATTTTAAGAATAAATAAGAGTTTTTATTGATAGAAATTTATGTTTCCACATTAAAAAATCATGATATTTCATGGAGAACTTAAAAATACCATTTTATTTTTCATTGAATCTTCTTAAAGTTTGGAGAAAAAAGTCAATTTAATGATATTTTCTAAGGAAATACTCACATGAAAAATTATACTTATGAATTTATACAAAACAAGAATATATGCACTACGTTGATTTGTGTCACATGGGGACAAGGGAAGTGTATGGGTATTCTTGATCAACATTACTATTGGTAAATTTGTTATGATTTATCAAAAATAATTAGTAGGAAATAATTATTATCGAAAGATTAAATACAAAAATTCTTAAATAACCATGAAGTTCACACTTGGTTAAATTGATGGCATGAGGGAAAGCCTCAACATCTATGCTGAAATTTTACACATTATTCATATAAACATTGCTTAGGCGATCAAGAAAGTAAAGAGTGGAGGGCCACTAGAGTGATTTATTAATTAAGGGGAGACTTTGGGTTTAAAATGAATTGTGTGTATGGATGCGTAAGTGTGTGGAAAGAAATTGTTTTTATCATTATTGATGTTTAGTTTAAAGAGAGGAGAGAATGAAATTTTATCAAAAAATGAGAATGAAGTAATTATTTAAACATTAAAGAGCAATGATAGATTGCACAATACGAAGAGGGTTTGCACTTTAAAAAGGGGAATTATAGTTTATGGTTTGTGGAATATTAGTTGATTTTCTTTGAACATTAGTTGATTAAATAAATAAAGGAAATTAATTGTATAAAAGGTAGAGAAGAAAATAATTAAAAGAAACTTAAACGGAGATGTACTAATAGATCCATTGGATCTATATTCTGAATTCAATCTTCTTAAAGTTAAACAAATATCCTAGATAAACTGCCACAAGTATGGCAAGATATTATTATGAGGAGCCGCCCCTAAAGAAAGATGGGGGGAAACCATAGCTATCCTAGGCTTAGCATTCTAGTGCCCAATCTAGAGACCTAATCATGTGTGATTATTGAAAAGGGAAATAAAAGAATGGAGTAGATTTAAGCATTGAGTGATATAAGTTGAACTATTACAGCAAAATAGTGTCATAAATACCTGAAAGGCTAGACAGAGTTATTGAAATTAGTGACGAATATCACCCATCTAGTCTAAACAACTCTTAGGAGTTGGCTTGGCAATCCAGTTAAAAGTGGCTCGTGCGGGCTAGTCAGATACATATGAGTGATGCCACACTCATTGCATCTAAGGTCAATCTTTGTGAATGTGTCTATCCCCATCTAGTATGCTAGCTACTTAGGCTCTTGAGTTGCTAGCTGAGTCATATTGTCAATGGATAGATGGATGGGTAGGTTTCTCTTTATTGTTGACTTCGAACATTTTAGGACTTGTAGAGATATGGCCTAGTCAGCTATGAGGCATATCAATTGAGGCTAAGGCTCTAAAAAGACAAATGATAAACTTAGGAGGTCTTCTTATAGGATTCTGCTTTGACTCAATACATTGTATGAAACATGGGTATTATTGAGTGGTTGTTACAAGGATAGCAGCCACATGGCATGCAAATCTTAATAGGCACATTGGATTGACACCTGAGATATTCTATGACTCAACACATTGTGCGTTATATGGATGATATGGTACAAGAGTTTCATGGATCATTGCCAATTGGCATGGAGATCCAAATGGACACACATGACCAATAAAGCAAAGGATTTTTGAACCATCGACTTCCAACAAATCCATATCATCCAACATAAAGGAATTACTCACCACATCAAAATAGTTGACCGAGAATTATGTGCTTTACCTAAACCTTGTACACAAAAAAAATACCTGTGTGGATTTCTTTTAACAAAAATACTTGCATGGACCCCTTTTAACAAAAAAATCTAGATAAGATGGAGCATTGCTAATCTGCTGAAGATAATATGGAGCGTTGCTAATCAAAACCCATTACAAATGATGGACAAAAGAAAACATCAATCCCATCAAACATAAAAGTCACTAATTAAATGAATAAATTTTGGCACCACAAAAAATGGCAGATTTACCTATAAACTGAGCTACAGAATCTCTGCTCTACCTTGTGTTATGTGATGTAAAAACAATTGATCCTTAAGTTAGAATTAGCATCAAACCCTATTGTAAAGATAGTAGAAAAGGGAAAATGCAGAGAGAGAAAGAGTGTGTGTGTGTGTGAGTACGTGGGAGAGACAAAGAAATGAGCACCTATCCAATCTTGCCCAAATTGATCTCTGCAAAAGACAAAAGCAAGAGTTAGTATTTACATGAAGGTATATTGAAAAAAAGTAGAACGGAGGAAACATAGAGAGAGAAAGAGAGAGGGAGAGAGAGATGAGCACTTATACAATGTCACCCAAAATTATCTGCAATAAAACAACAAGGGTTAGAACTATCATCATGTTGTATTGAAAAGATAGTAGCAAAAAAAACAAAGAGAGAGAGAGAGAGAGAGAGAGAGATTAACACCTTTGTCTCTTGCTCCAAATAAACTCTACAAGAAAACAACAATTAAAACCAACATCAAATTCTACTAAAAACACAATATAAAAGAGAAACAACACATAGAGAAAGGGGGGAAAGAGAGAGAGAGAGATGAGCACCTCTACCTCCTGTCCAAAACAACCTCTGCAATAAAACAACAATAACAGTAAGAAAGGACATCAAACCCTATTGAAAAAATAGCAAACAAGAGAAAATGCAAAGAGAGATGGGCACCTGTGTTTTGCCCAAAATATGGAGCTGCATGGAGAAGAAAGTGCAAAGGTAAGCAGAACGCTTAAAACCCTAATTACACTCACTAGGAAGCGTCAATGGAGATGAAAATTCACAAGTATAGAGAAAAGAGGGAAAGTGGTGTATTGCTCAACTTTTGGGTCAAACTAATTTCGTGAGAGGAAAAAAAACCAAAATTGAAAATTCTCCAAAAAAGAAGGGAGATACGAGGTGAGAGAAACTCAAATTTTGTGTACTATTCATTCTCCCTTTTTTTAAATCCCCCACTACCCCTTTTTTTCAATAAAAAACCCAAGATTTGGAGAGAGAAGATTCACCCTCCATGGATGTCAACATCTAGCCTTCCTAATGGACAATCCAAAAGGCCCACATATTAAACTATATTATTTTTAAGGGCCCATTTATGAGTTCATTTTTTCCCTAATGTCAAGTCATGGTTGCAAAAAAGGAGATGCTATGATGTCCTTGCATGTTAGTTGGCCAACCATTATTAGGCACTGCACCTTGCCAAAATCTATCTCAACAAGGGCTCCATCACCTCGAGCTAGAAATATAGTTTTCTAAAGCATTATGATTGGTACCTAGAGCAAGAGGTCATCCATTTGAGGATTGTTCCTTTCAATGGTAGCATGGGAACTAGTGGGGCTCTGATCAAGTAGGCAATCCATGTGATCAATCTTTATGTGGAGAAGAAATCCTCCACAAGCACGATACATGGGCATTAGATAGGCATGATTCTAGATAAGGGTAAAGTGAGTTATAGTATCAATATGTAATGGAGCAACATCTATTTCGAAGGGAACAAGTTGTACAAGTTACACAAAGTTGTTTTCAAATAAAGTTATTTATGAAAAGATTGTTTTCAATTGTCTTTTTGTATACACCTAAAGGAAGTTCAAGAAATCTTTTCAAATGGGCTAAACAATTATTTAGTTTTCAAATAATTATTGTCTTTTTGTAATTATTTACGAAAAGATTGTTTTCTAATTGTTTTTTTGTATATTCTTACATGTGGAAGGCTTCTTCATTAGAAAACTAAAGATAATGCATGCATTGGATGAAAAGTTGGTACATGGTGGACTCAACACCTATCCTAAGTATGGTTGGATCTCATTATTCAAGTGAATTTCTATATGCTTAATTCGAATTACAACAAATTACTCATTTTTTTCTTAGAATTATGTCAAACTCGAAGGTAACACTCTTTTAGGGGGCTAGATATGTGATTATGCTACATCAAAGGTGTTGAGGCTTAGCTCCCCATGGTTTCACACTCTTTTTGAACCAATTGCAATATTAGCGACTTTCATCTTTGATTGATTCCAAAGTGACCCTTCTAAGATGAATCTTAGATTGCTAGTCGGGTGATCATATAGTTATAGGGTGCTTAGTTTGATTCTTTTGAGTTGAGGACTTGACACTTTGCTACGAGGTAGGCACAACTTTGGGACTTCTTTATCAAGAAACAGTTAGCCACATTGCCAAGGATTGTATCATTCCCCAAGTTTTTATGTTTTACTGCCTCAAACTTATGGAAATAGTACCTGGTGATAGTCACTGGGTTTGATCGCAATGGATGGTGAATGTATACTATGTTTGCCTCATTATCAGCATTTTGATGTGTGGGTTTAATGTCTAAAGGCAATGATCGAAATGCTTCAAGTGGCATTTTTCTAATGAAGAGTTACAGAAAATGTTGGGGAACCTAGCTAGTGAATCATTGCATTTATGTCTTTCTAGAACTTGGCCTTATAGTTACATCTTTTATACATATGGCCTCAAAGTGTAACCAATACAAGAGTTTATCGATAATGATATGTTGTTGTCATCGTCCGTGTCCCTTGCATAAAGTGGTATGTTTCCAATTTTTCCCTTGTGCAAGCAAGCTCATGTCAAGGATGCGGCCATGAAAGCAAAGGCTTCTATAGTTTTGAATAATGGGTTTGCGATGTTATTGGAAATGTATTTGTATTGGAATATATGAGTTGTCACTTCATGATTCTTTGGTAGTTGTACTACAAGGAGTGCGCATATGCTTGAGGCTCATGGCAAAATAGTTCTAGATCCTCACTATTCTTGTTAGGAAATGGTCAAAGTGGCCATTATCTCTTAGTTGGGACAACATATTTGGGCTTGTCATTGTGATTCACCATTTGTCATGTCATGTGAAGCCCATGCTTGAGCATTTCACTAGTAGGGTCAGTGACATTTCCCTCGTTCATTTGAGGTGTGGAAAGAACTTTATTTGAGGTCTCTTATGAATGAATGTGTTGGAGCCATGCACCATTATGGTCATAGGTCCCCTCTATACAAAAAAAGCTTATAGATGGCATTCATGGTCTGCAATGGAAAATACAACTATTCACGTAACAATGACTATATGTGCCAGCTTCACTTGATCCCTAGAAGCATGATGCATCCATCATCGATGAAACATGTGTAGTCTACGCTCCACTTGATCCCTAGAAGCACGATGCATCCCTCATGGATGAAACAAGTGTAGTCTATGCTTGCTCCAACTAAGCCATCGCATTGATCACATTGTGTCCAATCCCATTGTAGCCATCATACAAGAGGTGGCTAATGTTGGTGTGAATGATCAACAACTGAATACCTCTGGAACTAAAGAGGCACAATATACACAAGTGTCATATCCATGCACTAGATTTACTATTTATGCAATGCCATCTATAAAATTAAACCAGTTGTTTTCTTATCTCGCCTAGTCATGGAGTCTCTTCCATTGTCTCTGATTTGTCCCTTTCTTCAGTAATCCATGATTTCTCTACTTTGCTCTGATAGTGGGAGGCATTTGGAACCTGTAACTGCCCACCATGGAAGGAGAGGGAGAAGAAGAGGAGGAGCTTACAGACATGGATGTGATTCCTGCACAGCCAATTATGAAGACGCAATCAAATGTAGTACTGATGCGGAAGATGACAAGAAGATGATAATACAGCGTTCCTCGCTGCATTAGAGCTTGCTTCTCGTGGAGACTCCTTGCCTGGAGAGCTCCCGCCTCTCAAGTCCACCCTTGTGCTGTCTAGAGAGGTTGCCCCTCCTCTCGAAGCCTGCAAATGTGATGAAGCCTTGTCCAGAGATGTTATGCCTCCGATGCCCACCATATCAATTTTGGTGGAAGCCAACTATGATGTTATCAATACCAACCAGATCAGTCCAGATTTGTCGCCGCAGAAATTTTTGCAGATGTATCCCTTCCTGTAAGCTCAGCAATCTCGGTCAAAGCGGCAGCGGCAGCAACAACAAAAGAGGAAGAAGAAAAGGTGCTTGCAGCCCTCCTTGCTGCTGTCGATGGATGTGGTACAAAACAGGAAAATATAGAAGGCGATCCCTTCTCTCCTATCCCAACCAAGGCCATGGTAGATGCCAGCTATCTTGATCAAATGGTCGATGATGGAGCAGCAAAATCAGCAATCCTCCACAACACAAGATGAAGTTGGTACCTGAAGGCGCCTATGATGGCAGGCCATGCCAGGTACTTATGTTGTCACTCTTATGATTGAATTAGTTCTTCCCAAATCGAAGCAGATGCAGACGAATCTTGGGCGCGCTGGTGATTGACAGCATCAATGTATCAATGCATGTGGTTGCTGATCCTAAATTAGAGCACCAAATCCTCAAATTGGTCTTGGTTCTCGTTTTGCCTTTCAAGCTGATTATCAAATCAACAATGTTGCTGCTCGCAATGATCTCACCCCTACAGACGCCAAGCTCCCTGCTGCTGCTCATTTAGCACCACATGCTGCAGTCGATCTGATTATTGGTCCTCCTGCCCAAGACGAAGAAGAGGCCTTAACTGATCATGCCACTGCTCTGGGTCACCTTGAAGAAGAAAGAGAGATGGAGCATGCACCCTCGGCCTCCACTGGCCCTATAGAAGTGCTAGAAGAAGCCTTTGATCAAGATACGACTGTAGCGGAAGATAATACAAATTTCTCTCCTGCCATTACAACCACCTCTCTAGCTTCTCTACATGGCGCAGCTGAGGATGATATAGCTACTGATGAACCCCTTCATCCTTTCCTTGCTGAGCTTGCTTATGCCATTTATCTTTCTACAGCAGCGCGTACATGTTTGTGGAGTACATCGATGCATTGTAATAATTCATCATGCCTTCTCTCCGCACAATCAACGTGTGGGGGATGTTGGTGTCAATGATCAATGAACGCCTTGAGAACTGAAGAGGGACATACAGTTTCATATCAACGCACTAAATCTAATACTTATGCAATGCCATCTAATCAATTGTCTTCTTATCTTGCCTATTCGTGGAGTCTTTCCATTCTCTTCGATCTATCCCTCTCTTATCTAATTGAGGGTTTCCCTACTTCACTCTGATAATGGGAGGCCAACACCTAATCTATACAAATGGTATTTCAACGAGACTAGAGGAAGCTCAATCAAAGATAGCTAGCATTCTACGAGGCCGCTTCACAGCAGCTTCGCGCTAGGCAAGCAAAGTTCCCATGTAGTAACTTCGCTTGACAATCCACATCTCTCTCTCTCTCTCTCTCTCTCTCTCTCTCTCTCTCTCTCACTAGGTTACGCACCCCTTCAAGGTCTTAAGTGGTAAGGGAGGGTCACCTCTCTCTTAGCTTACCACCTTGCTTGGAATTAGTATTTTCCTTAGTTGGAATATACATGGTAGAACATTTTTAAATACTTTTGGCTTTTCATGAGGTGCATGGTATGGACAATTGAGTAGATGGGGAAGGGATTACCTTAATAGTCTAGTGACTCATTGGATGTCAACTAATCCTTTTTGCAAATTTTGGGCACTACCAATAATCAGCACAACAAGGTTAGGTAATCCATGTTTTGAGATTTTACAATGAAACCCGAGATGATTGGGGTGACAATGGACACATGGCTCTATGGATTACTCAATGACAAGCTGAGCTTCTTCAATACATGAATACAACTAGAGAGTGGGCTGATCTAATGGTTGATCTAATATTTCCATTTCAATAAGTAAAGAGAGCTCAGTCAAGTGAATTAAATGAATCTTGGATGAGACTCAATGGATTACCTCTTTAATGGAGTCCCACTTCAACCATAGCTTCATGCATGGTTCCAAATATCTTTTATTTAAAATATTTAGATTGAAATTATATATATATATATATATATATAAAACTTCAAAACCATTTTGACCATTCGAAGATATTTCAATCTGTTGATTACTTCCTTCTGCCTCTCATGTAACTTTTAGTTCACTAGTTACCTATGACTCACACATCAAATGTAATTTTTTAATAATTATTTTTTACGTTTCCAAAAAAATTAATATATTACTATATATAATATTTAATTTTTAAAATTTTATTTTATATTAGTAAATACTTTTGTCATGTTAGAGCTTTGTCTAACACTTCAAAATCTTTTTTTTTTTTAATTCCCATTTCTGTGTATGTTAAAGGCTTCCCTCACACTCCAAAGATGGGCTATTAGGATTAGCCAATTGTGATGTGTTGTGCTAGAGACTTGCATCCACATTCATAACATAAATTTCAAAACATAACATTTGTTTGAATTTGTTATTGCTAGTGTTTGTGAGACTTGTACTCACAATACGATAGTAATTTTAAGCAAGGAGACTTTCTTGTTCATGTGTGTTAGAGGCTTACCTCACACTCCAAGAATGAATAAAGATTTTGTGATGCTTCCACTTGTGTTATGTTAGACACAAGTATGCACTCACAATACAAGTAATGTGCTTATTCATTACCATTCAAGGTAGTGTTTGAGATTTGCATTCATGCTCCAATACTATGATTAGGCAATAGATATATGTTGCTTTGAGTGTTGAGGCTGGCCTTACACTCTATGGACTTAGAGGCTAGTATGAACACTCACGATACAAGCATAAGATTTCCCTTAGTTCTTGCTAGTGGATACATTTGTGGCTCTATCCTTGTGTGTATTGAGGCTTGCCTCTAACTCCAAGAACAAAATTATATGAATATTAGAATAATCTAACTCTATATATGTTAGAGGCTTGCCTCACACTCTCGAGACATAATTACATTTTAGTATTTCTTATATGTGTTGTATTAGATGCTCATACTCACACCTACAATATAGCTTTTTGAAAATCCACATCCATTTTATTTTATTTGAGTCTTGCATGTACGCATATGTTTCACTCTACAATTGCTGTACACGCATTTTCATATGTATTAAAGACATAGTGTAGGTTTCAAGTTTCTCGAAACTTTTATGCATGTTTATGCTTATATATTCAATTTTACTAAGTTTATTTTGTCTTTTATAGAAATGGCAAGTGATGAAACTATCATTTCCCAAGTGTATAGAAGATGCATTAGCAAAGCTATTTGCCAATACTTGCATGATTACAATGAGAATCAGCATCACATTAATTTCTAATGAAAAAACTTGCAATTAGAGATGCTCAGAGTCTATCACGTAAAGTCTGGGATTTGTAATGCACCACATGAATTTCATAATGGTTTAATAGGTAAAATAAGAAAATGTCGTTTTCTTTTCTAAGGTCTATCACATAATAAAAATTCTCACTTATTACGAATAATTGTTCTAAAATAAACCCTTCATTAAATATTAAACTCATCCACATAGCACCTTTCACATTTAATTAATAAATGCACTTCATGGATTTGGGATACACTGTCGATTAAGCTTAAAAACTCTATTTAAGGCCAGGATCTCCCTAGCAATGGGAAGGGGTCCTCCCCAAAGAACTTTCTGCCAATCACAAATAGGTCATCTGACAATCATTTCCCAAACAAATCAAGTGAGGTTTAGTACTTGATCTTCATGGTCGTCTTTGTATATCTGTTGGCAGTCCAATGGTATGTTTAGATAGATTTTTTTTAATCATTCTAGTTTGTTGACTTATGAGGTAGTCATGTCTATGGTATTAGAGATACGGTTGATTGAGATTTTTTTACTTTGTATGCCTACTCTAATGGGGTTGCAAGTGTATGATTATTTTCATTTCACCAAGCTATCGGTCACATGAGTGCTAGATCATATCAAAAAAAAAATTTGAAGGTTGTGGATTACCTAGGGAGTGTCTCTTATATAGATTATACTCTATTATTTATGACCCTCTTATCAATGTCTCATCTTTTGTTTGGCAAGCATCCCTTTGTATGTTCAGTGTGTGTGTTTATGGTATAATCCAAAAAGCTCCCCGGCCTATCCAATATGTTCCCTTACTATCCATGGACTATTTTTGCTTCTACAGTTAAAACTTATTTGTAAGGCCAGCTTGTACAATTTTGTGGTCAAGCCATTACCACTTGTTCCTGAAGATCCAACTCTATGTAACACATTTTTATCTTCCTATAGCAAATGTGTGGGGCCCTATCTATGACATCATTATCAAACTAACCTTTAAAGATCTAGGGAAAGCTTTGTCACTTTCCTAACATGGCAATGGCTTTTTTAGCCGCTCATCATCTCCTTGCTAATGAAAACATCCTAAAGATGCTCCAAAAATATCCTTATGAGACCTTGATTCCTAATTTCATTATCACTGTCGAGTGTTAGTCACTATGCTTTCTGATCCATTCTGTAAGTAGCTTTGCTATTTCCTCCAAGATAGATTTATGCTAACCAAGATTCCTACCAAGTACCTCTCAAAGGAATTGTTTACTACTTCCCATTTGATACCAAAATGGATCAGTGTTTCCTTAGGGTGACCAAGGGTAATGTCAACCCAATGTCACAAATGTTACTTATGACTTCTATCTATATGCTTTTCTGACATACTCTACCCCTTTGAATAATCTACCTCCACCACCTACAATAGATCGTCCTATAGTACCTTCTGTCCCTATTGAGCATCCAATTCCCATTCAAGAAGTGTATAGAGTGCATACATAGACTATTGCATAGCTTCATGGAAGGATGAATACAAGTGTTGGATATAGCCTATGACTACTGATTCCAAGTACCTTTGAATATCTTTACACAAGGATGGAATAGTTTCACCTACAAAAAGGTGGTGGAGGGAAGGAACTATGATTTCAATGTTATCCTCTCTATGTGCCAATAATAGATTTTGGACATGCTACGAAGATAGGAGGATAACTTACTGAAGTGACATAAACAATCACCATAGGGATTGGATTAGGTACTATGTCAAGAACACACTTTAAATGTTTGCACTGTATCATCAGAGGGGGCATGAGAAGTGCAACTAGGTGCCAAAAATAAAGAAGAAAAATAAAGCATTTTTGGTAAAAATGATGAGCCACCAAAGTTTTCTAAGCAAAAATGGCTAGCTCAAAATGCATTGGAAGTGTTCGTTCCGGCAAGCTAGCTAGCAATCCAACGGCAAATTTCAAGCCACTCTAAGATCTCTTAGATGAACCAAGGTAGCAATGGACTAGGGTGCATGACCTAACCCTCATGTACAATTGGGCCCTAGTCCCCGATCAAAGACACGAGACATACCAAGACCTAGGAGACGATTAGCAGTCAAACAAAGATGCTTCTCATGAATACGAAGACGTTCGCTCCTTTAGTGTGACAAGAGTGAGGGAGAGATAGATACCATAGAGTATGACACTGGAGGACAAGAGATAGAATAGATACGAACTGGCTCGAAGCCACAAAGAAAGAACACCTTCAAGATAGAGCGAGGGGCCATACATGTGGATTGTGACTGTGCTTGGTTAGAAGCCATAGACTTTGAACAAGCAAGCCTAACCCAACCAAGTACCACGCTAGTGCTTAGAACATAGTCACCCTCGGAACTACAACCACCTGGGGAGACTACCTCTTCTAGCAAAGATGGGGAGTTTGATTCTGAGTCAGAAGTGAGTTTAGAGAGAGACCTAGAAATACCTAGGTCGTCGTAGACGTACCAAGGGGGACCTACTCATCCACTTGAGGCGTAGACGGTTGAAAGAAGAAAGGGAAAAACAGTCTAAGGACGCATGAGCGAACGAACAACGAAAACCACAGGACCTCCCCAAGAGATTTACAAAGTTTAAAAAGGGCGATCGAGTAGTGGTCCTGCTGGGTGCCAAACGTCAAGGACAAGCAAGTGAACCCATCGGGGGACCTGCCAAAGTCAAGGAGGCGAACCTAGCCCAAGAAGGGGAGATATCTTGACATGTCTTTATTGCCAATGACTTGATGGAGGAAGAGGAGACAAGTCTCATTGCTCTCTTACGAGAGTATATAGACGTATTTGCTTGGTCCTTAGAAGTGCTTAAGGGGATAGATCTAAGTGTTGTGACTCATAACATACTCTTGGCGCTAGACGCAACGCCAGTCAAGCAACGATTGTACCCTATGAATCCAAAACACACTCATACAGTCAAGGAAGAGATTGACAAGCTGATGAGAGTGGGATTCATCTACGAAATTAAGCACACAGACTCGGTGTCACCCATAGTTATTGTAATAAAGAAAAACGAAAAGATTAGAGTGTGTGTCAATTACAAGAAGGTGAACGCTACCACTAAGAGAGGGACAACTACCCATTGCCGTACACCGAGCACATGCTCGAGAGAGTGGTGAGCAAGGAGGCCTACAGCTTTCTAGACAACTTCTCTGGATACAATCGGGTGCAAGTGCATTCGGACGACAAGCATAAGACTGCATTCGCCATTAAGTGGAGTGTCTTCGCCTACATAGTCATGCCCTTCAGGTTGACAGCCACCTTTCAACACCTTATGTGCACTATATTTAAAGACATGCTCATGAAAGAGTTAGAAGTCTTTGTAGATGACTTGTGTGTTCACTCGACTTGAAGAGAACAGTTAGACAAACTTCGAGAAGTTTTTGAACAGTGTCACCTATATCGACTCTCTCTAAATCCCTTAAAGTGCTAGTTTTGGGTAAAGCACGGATGCATCCTAGGGCACGTGATGTTGAAGAATGGCATTGCCACAGACTTTTTGAAAATCAGGGTCATTCTTGATCTTCCACCCCCAACCAACTATAAGGGAGTTTAATGCTTCTTAGGCCGTACGGGGTATTATTGGCAGTTTGTGCTGAATTATGCATTGATTGCTAGACCTCTATACAAAATCTTGATTATATTCAAATGGACTAAAGAATGCCAACACGCATATGAGGAATTAAAAAAGGCTCTGACCACAACGCCAATTCTAGAAGCCCCAAATTAGACCATTACCTTGCATGTGCATATTGATGCTTCGAAATTCGTTGTGGGGGTAGTGTTGTGCCAACCTAGCTCGACTATCCATTGAGCTTTGCTAGCAGACACCTCATTGAGACTGAGATGAACTACTCGACAATAGAAAGAGAAGTTTTGGCCATGGTATTTTCCGTCAGAAAATTTCAGCATTATTTATTAGCCACACCTTTCACCTTCTTTGTGGATCATCAAGCCTTGCTATATTTAGTAAACAAACCTTATGCTATAGGTTGCATAGCTCGATGGCTCCTTCTTCTTTTAGAATTCGATTTCTCCGTGGTTGTACGAAATAGAAAGTAGCACTACATGGCTGACCACATGTCACGCATCCCCATAAGAGGGGCCGATGGACAAGGCATCATAGATGATTTGCCAAATGCACACTTATTTAGCCTGTCTAACGAGATAGATTTATTCCGAGCCAACTTGACGCCATATTGGGCAGACGACATAGTCCAAGTGCTTGAGCATGGACTACCTGAACAACCAATAGAGAAAGACCAACTCAGATGACTCATCCTCAATATCAAACCCTATCAATTGATAGCATGTCAACTGTATAGACTACAGCAAGACAGATTGTTGCATAGATGCGTATGCGAGTACGAGATACACAAAGTGCTCTCAGAAGCACACAGTGAAATCGTTGGATGACACTTTAGCGGAGAAACGACAGCCCGCAAGGTGCTGCAGTCTCAACTATGGTGGCCCACGCTTTTTCATGATGCGATACTATTTGTTAAGCACTGTGACAAGTGTTAGCGGACAAAGGTCCCAATTCGCAAGGATCAGATGGAGTTAGCCCCAACAATTGCACGACAACCCTTCAAAAAATGGGAAATTGACTTCATATGACCCATTAGTCCTACAGCACAATACTTGCAAGCCAAGTACATCATTGTAGTTGACTATCTAAGGAAATGGGCAGAAGCAAGAGCTACGAGAAAGAATGA
Organism: Lygodium microphyllum; assembly: GCF_053477565.2. NCBI lineage: Eukaryota > Viridiplantae > Streptophyta > Polypodiopsida > Schizaeales > Lygodiaceae > Lygodium > Lygodium microphyllum. Next base: position 1,827,516 of record NC_141139.1, on the reverse strand, counting down.
TGCTAGAACAACTGCCAAGTTCTTATGGGAGCAGGTAATCTCATGATTCGGCTACCCCATCGAACTGGGTAGCAACTAGGGCACACACTTCATTAATGAAGTAATTGCGCATCTTTTATCCACCTTTCTAATTATCCATCAAAAATCCTTGTCATACTATCCTCAGGCAAACAGCTAGGTGGAATCCATGAATAAAATTCTAGTAAACATCCTGACCAAGGTAGTCTCTACTTTGCGTAGTGACTAGGATAACAAGTTGATGGTAACCTTATGGGCTTCCCGCACAGGCTACAAAATGGCTGTAGGGGCCAGACGCCTTTTAGGTTAAACTATGGAATTGAAGCAATTCTACCTGTAGAGTTCTTCATTCCTAGCATGAGGATTACTCTTCACGAACGATGGGAAGGCAAGAAAGCATGGACGAAACGTCTAATTGAACTCGAACGCCTCTCGAAAACTCACCTTCTAGCTACCCATGCGCTCATATGCGAGAAAGCACGACACAAAAGATGGTTTGACAAGCATGTCAAGCAGCGCGACTTTGAACAGGGCGACTTAGTGCTCTTGTACTCTATTAAGGGGCATAAACAAAAAATGAAGTTTGAAGGTCTAGGGCCTTTCAAGGTTCATGCCATCAGCCAAACCGATAATGTCGAACTCGAGACTCTGGAAGGCAAGGGCGTAGACTTCTTCAATGGCAATCACGTCAACAAGTACTACCCTCCCACGCATCCTTTGCAGCACAAACCACCCATGTTAGAACCCCCGATCAAAGTACGAGTAGCCACAATCACGGAGATTGACGATGAAGATGAGGAAGCCATAGAACCTACTTACCTCCACATCAAGATCATTGCCAAGCAGACATGCATTGTCAACGCCTTGATCGATGAGGGAGCATACTTCAATGTCTTAACCCACAATCATTGGACCCATATTGGCAAACCACAATTATAGCCCACTACTGCCAAACTGAGCCCATATGGGGGCTGATCATACACACTCTTAGGGAAATGCAGGGCCACAGTTTCTATTGAGTATGAGAGCATACCAATGGTATTTTATGTGTTGCCAAACGCTAAAGATGCATGCACAGAATTGCTACTGGGTGTCAAACCTTTAAAAAGCAAGCTCGCTGCAATGTCAATTATGAGTTGCATTGTATCCACTTAGCCATTGGCAATGTCCGCATAGTGGCAACTTTCAGCAAGGGCTGCACGACTCCTACAAGAACCGCAATGCCACTGGTAGAAACACATTCAGCCAAGACCAAGGCTCTATGCCAACAACCTGAAAAGGCCAAAGCCAATGCCCATGAACCCCAGTTAAGGTGGGTACCTAAACATCAGAGTCTGCCGTCAAAAAGCAATCACCCATGCCTTCACAAGGCTAAGAACAAAACCTTGAAACCTAGGAGGCCCAAACAAAGCTACAGATAGTGACGTATGGTCAAACCACGATGGGTTCCTAAGACCCTATTGCAGGCACAAGGCTATTATGAGGATAATTCTTGGATATGGATCCCTAAGGCTAAAATAGCCAAAGGAACTGATCAAATGCTACCCTCATGCGTAACCATACCCAACCATACAACATGTCAAGGCCTAAAGCTGCAGAAGACTCGAGACACCAAGCCCGTCGACTCGCAACTACTTATGCCCATGAAGACTGGCCAAGTCTACCAGCCCAAATATCGCCTACTACTCCCACACCAATACCATGTAACTCTACCAAGACTCATGAATCCGCATCCGCAACAAGTAGTGGTGACCCATTAGTGGTTCAGTCCTAGCCCATTGTGCAAGGGACCCAACCGCAATCTCAGGAACAACTGAGCCCGCGGCCATCTTTTGCCAAATTCTCTAGTTCCATCAAACCTCAACCACCCACAGGCCTTAGACCCTCCTATGAGCGGAAATCATTCTTGACACTAGCTACAGATCTAGCCAAAGACACAAGGGATGACGTGATTGCTTGCCTCAAATGCTTAGATGCCACATTCATGTCGCTGGCTCTAAGCTATGATCGCTTGGACTTGAACCTGTTGCAAGAGCCCTTAGTGTGACAGAAGTTCATACAATGCCTTGTTCATGGAACACATTCAAATTTGCATTCATCAAACCACCCCACTCAGCTGCACAGTTGCTCCGCACTAAGATATCAACGGAGCAAGCCATCAAATAGCATCTCATTACGTCATATGATAAGTGAGCTACTTCTACTACCATTGACCAAGAAATCGAGGAGTTGAAATAGCTTGCTGCAATCGAATCCCCATTCTTACGAAACTGGTACGCTCTTTGATTGCAATGGGAACTCAAAGGATGCCAAATGATTGCCAACGCTGAGCATCAACACGCAATCAAGACATCAAAGTTTGACCCAACTTATGTCGCTCCAACTTCGTATAGGGTGTTGACAACTATTTGTGGCCAACCCATGGAAGAGCACATCAAAGGACACCCTTACCTTGATCACCTCTTGACAAGAAAGAGTTACATATTGCTAGTCGTATCGATTACGGTGATTTCCTAACAGATGTCCTTACTTACATCACGCACGTAGGTAGCCGACCCTTTGATCTGGACCACAAAGCTTAGTTGGAGTACAATCCAGACTTATATGCTTGGCTCATGCAAAAGTAAACACTCGACCCATACGCTGAATGCGTTGGGCCCGCTAGCCTTCAATCCTAGGAAGGATTCTTCTCAAATCCGAAAGGGGAGGGGATAAGGTGAGTCAAATAGGAACCATTCAAAATCAAGAAAACACATAAATACATTTTATTTTTATTTTGTTTTTAAACACACACACCGCTGTGAAAACCTCAATCGACACTTAAACGCAGAAAGGAAAGAAACTTGTTAGTTTGCGATTGAGGAAAAGTGTCACAAAAATTTTAAAATAAAGGGTGAAAAGTCTGAAAGGAAAGTTTATATTGGAGCTTAAATGTTTTCATTCAACGAATACAAAGCCTTTCTTTGCAGCAAATAACTGTTTTGGAAGCACTAATGGGAATGACGATTCATGACAAGCACGAAAGATGTCGCAGCAAGATCGCACTCACCGATTGTCTTTCACAGAGGAGGAGAGGACACAGTATGGCATCAGCATAGAAAACCATTCTTATAATCAGCTAAAATTATGTAGCATCCACAACCTCGACAAGGTGATAGCCAAGGAGGAGGCCGCAAGGAGAATAGTGGAATAGTGTAACCTTTCGAAGTACCTAGAGAAGTTTTCCCAAGAGCCTGACCACACAAACTGTGTGGAATTTTTGAGAACATACAACCCTGATCAAGAATGCAGAACGGTGACTGTGGGAAGAAGGGAGAATGCTAAACACATGCAAGTGCCATTGAACTAGGCCTTGGTGGAGAAGGCACTGGGGCTGGAACCTAAGGTGGAGAACAAACATAAGAGAGATGTGTATGCTATGCTAAAGATGAAGAGGGAGGATGTTTTGACAAACGACGGCATCAGCATACAGGATATCCCCAATACTGAGATCCGCATGCAGGCAAAACTGGTGCACTCACTCTTCTCCAACCCCATTGCTATAACTCCCTCATGCACCGAATCAGTGTACCTATGTTGGAGAATGTGGCAACCCACACCTTGGATGAGGTAGCCTAGAACGGCTACGTGTGCAAGTCTACAAACCAAGTGGCCAAAGCACTAGCCTTGGGCAACAAACAAGCAGGCGGAGAATCCACAGCCTCTAAAAACACCGAGAGGAAGAAACCTTCCTCGAAAGCCTCCTTCATTGGGTATGGAAGTGTGCTGACGGCCATCATCTAGGAGGCTGTAAAAGAATCCCAGCAAGGAGACAAAGGAGCAAATGAGACTCCGGATAGGGTGCCGACCCACCAGGGGAAAGAACCATCGAGGGACAGGACAGAAACCGAGACACAGAGATGGAGGATCATGAGGCTCAATCCAGAAGGAAAAAAACAAAGTCCACTAAAAAGACAGCTCAGAAGAAGAAACAGAATGAGGGTAAGAAGAAGGAAAAATAAGATCTAGAGAGATCCAAAAGGGCATCCCTAAGAGAGGCTACAGAGAGGAAGAAGTAGAAGGAAGAAGCTAAAAAACTGGCAGAAGAATCAAGGAAAATAGAGGAAGAGAGAGAGAGAAGAGCTGCAGAAAAGGAGGCAAAGTTGAGTAGAAAGGAGGAGGAAGACATGGCCGAAGCAAATCCCTAGTCCATAGAACAGCAAAGCCGATTCGATGACCTAGGGGCTTTAAGTCTGCCCAAGGATGACAAACCCATCTCAAGCACTCATGTACCCGAAGTCATACTGCATGTGGTCATCGAAGGCAAGGGTAAGGCTCCCATCCATCCCATCCTACCCCTCTTGATGCCCACCAGCGAAGCAACCACTTTCACTCCAAGCATCCCGACCAGCACTGATGTAGACAGTTTTGTGGCTTGGATGCATTACTTCATCAATAAGAAACTAGCCCAAGGAAAGAGTGTGGAGACTACAACCACTGGGTAGAAAAGGCTGGCCACATATGTTGAGTCTAAGCACGATCCAAAATGCCAAAGAGTGGAAGCTTCGACCACCCCAATTCCTACTACTATGACGCCACCAACAAACTATGATGAATATGTTGCCAAATTGCTCTCTCAGTTAGAGAAGGCAAAGGAGGAAAGAAAGATAGTGGTGGCCGAGTTCGAAGTAGAAAAGGAGTTGATGGCAGCCTTCTAGCTTGAAAAGATGAGGAAAATGGCTATGCAACAAAAGGAAATCTTTGATCTAAAACAGGAACTAAAGGTCAAAGATGACAAGGAGAAAAGTTGGCAGCAACTGCTCGTAGATGAAAATCAAGAGCTAGTGAAAATGCAAAGAGAATATAAGCTTTTGATGGTGCAACATGAGGATCTGATAGCAAAATAGGTCAAATTGAAAGGGGCATGAAAGAGTTTGCCACAAGGGAAGAAGGAAGGAAGCAAGAAGAGGAGAAACACCACAGAGAGATGGAAACCATGACCAAAATCTTGAGTCTTGAAAGAAAGGAGCAGGAGAGAATGAGCAAGGAATTGGAAGACTAGGAGCAGAGACTCATGGACCTGGTACAAAGACAAGGAGAAAGTATGGAGGAAATGAAAAAGAGAGCCGAAGAGTGGGTTAGCCCAAAATGAACGAAGAGTAAAGACCTTGACGCATTGCCTAGCTCTCATGGAAAAAGAGAAAGTCCTAGCAGAAAGCAAAGAAAAGGCAGCCCAAGTGGGCTTCAATACCCAACAACGAGTTTTCCTAAATACTCTGATAGATGCCACTCACACGGAGGAAGGGGAATCCCTTGAGGTGGTAAAGAAGAAGCTGAGCATAGCACGCAAATCTCTGCGAGCAGGGCTACACATGCCCCCACAACCCATTGCAGTTAGGCTAAGCCTTGATGAACAACGCATGTACTTGTTGTTGGCCGGCCTAACCCCCCAGGAGATTGATGCACTGGGGTTTGTAGAAGAGGTACAAGAAGAAGATTTCCCAGGGAGTGAAGTTGAACTACAATTTGACATGGGTAGATTCAAAGAAGAAATGATCCCACAACCCCCTTCACCCCACTCTAAAGAACAGCAGCAGCCAACAGACACATCCGTGGAAAGAAAACCCACCCTGAGGGAGAAGAGAAAGAAAATGATGGAAGAGGCCAGAAAAATATTGAAGGATAACCCTATGGCACAACAGTCTGCACCTCTTCCACCATGCCCACGTGACCTGCCCGTCAGTTTCCATGCAAAAATCGTAGTCTGGGAGAGACAAGAAAAAAAGAAACAACCTTTTAATTTCAACTTCCTCCTTCCCAATGGCCTGCGCAGAGTCCTTCCCCTTAAAATAGTGGATGAGGTGATCTGAGTCGAAAGCTAGCTAGGCCAATAATGGCTAGAAGAAAGAGAGAAGAATCCCATCCTCTGGGGCACCGAGGATGTGGAGTATTGGCAAAATAAGGTTTTTGAAGTGCCTCAGTCTATGCCTGGATACGAGTGTCAGCCACTGTGGTGGAGATGCATCTGCAATGACAATGTGTTCTCATGGATGGCTTTTTGTAATACCCTTTCTTCTGAGAGAAACAACCCCACCTTCATGGCATACCCTCATAGGGTAGGAGTAGACTTTGATGCAAACACCCATGGCCACTATGACTTCCCCATCATATATAACCCCCGCACTACCACCTTAGCACAAGCCCTCACCTTCACCTCGGACAACCTTGATGCTACCATGACCTATTTTATTGCTGACTTCTCCTCCTATCCCGATCCCACCTTCATTACCACATGCAACTACCTTAGGCTATTAAAAATCTTACTTAGCCAGGATCCCACCCCGGTAAAACGAGGTCTCCCCCCACTCTTTTTTTATCCTAACGCCATAGATAGCTGCTCGATGACATGCCTAATGATGCGAACCAGCCTTCTACCTTCCTTCCACCTCGCTATTCTTGAGGATATAAGTGACAGCCAATTCACCCACTGTAACCACCCATTCCTCTCCACCACCTCTCTCCATGTCTGCTTGAACCTTAACGGTTTCATGTAGAGCTGGAAATTCTTGAGTCACTCCATCAAATCCCCTTCACCACCACCTTCTAATGATAATAACTAGCAATTAGCCACTGGCCAAATTTTGTACCTCAGCACACAAAAAAAGGAGGAGCATGCAACATGTCCAAACACAAGTCGCATCACATAGCTCATAGTCGTTGCACCTGGGGGTCCTCAAGTTAGGCACATTCAGTGGCCTCAATTGGCCAGCTCCTTTCCTAACCCCCTAACTCTTTTTACCTCCCCACTTCCCGCTTAGGGCACCCCAAGAGAAGGACATATCTAGGGAAATAACACTCGCCCATGGTTAGACCTGTCACCCTAAGCTACACGCACCGCACCTCCCTTTGCACAAATGGGGTCCTCAAGTGTGGGACATCACCCAGGCTTACCTAGGGTTAGACCCAACTCCATGTTCCACTAGCACGAGCATAGAGCATTACACGGCGAGGTAGACACTCCACTTAGGTCAAGCACTTTCTCCTTTCAGATACAACAAGATGTTGTAAAGCACCAACTTCGAAGGCCCCCATCATCCACTCGACACACATTGGGTTCTCCATCCAAATCACTACCAGAGCTTCCCAATCAAAAGAGTCCACATGTGGCTCTATCATCACCCCCACCAATCATTTTCTTAGACACTACCCTTCCACAATAAAAAGCTTGAAGTGCCATGGGACTGGCACCCATCTCGGAGGGGGTAATGTTAACCTCAGTTTGAGATGGCAGAAATATGAAGCAAGGAGCGAAAAAAAGGACAAAAAAATAGCAAAGACGCAGAGGCAGCCCCTAAAGCTAAGCTGAGGCAAAAAGCACAATTTTAAATGGAAGGTGCCTCAAAAAACTCTAAAAACTCTTGTAAAAGAGCACCAGGCTTCCTGCTATGCCATTTGTAAAAGAATAGACGGGTGTAGGCTTAAGGCATGAGGCAAGAATAGGGAAATAGGAAAATGGACCTTGCCACAATGGTCGGTCATGTAAAAAGGGATGGGTGCCCATGGGATTTTGGGGTTTGTATATAAAGTTCAAAAAAGTGAATAGAATCCCATCCTTTGGTGTGTGGCTAACAAGAGTCCTCTCTTCTTCTCTTCTTGTCTTCATCTTGCTTGTGTGTGTGTACTCTTGAGAAAGGGAGTGAGGGATCAAGAGGGTGAAGCTATTCACCATCTTCTCTTCTCTTCTTCTCCTCTCTTCTCTTTTCTTTTCTAGCATGCACGGCTATGGTGGATGGATCTCAATGGAGGAGGCTTGTGGATGCTTGATCTAGCATCTAGGATTGTGGATCTACCAATGTGTGCGAGGGAGGAGGCAATTCATTTCGGCGTCGAGGTAAGCTCACTACACTCGTAGGTTTGGAGGTGCGTCAACTAGGTGAGAGGTAGCCATTAGAGCTTGCTTGGAATGCTTGAAACAATAAGCAGTTCGTGGGTCTTGGTAGTTGAGCGAGAGCTCCCACATGGCTCCTTATTAGAAGGTTATTAATACAAGACCCTACTTCATAATAATACTGTCTCCCACCACTCTTTTTTTATCTCAATGCTGGCAAAGATAGCTATGCAATAGCTAGGCTAATGATGCACACAACCCTCTTACTATCCTTTTTGCATGGCCCTTAAAAAAAAGATTAAAAAAAGAAAGAAATACAAAATGAAGGACAGCAAATGAATAAGAGATCACAATAAGAAAATCATAGGGAAAGCAATCCAATGATCTTGCTCCATGTAGACCATAGTCACTACACCTAGGGGTCCTCAAGTTAGGAATATTCCATGGCTTTGGTCGGCCGACTCTGTCCCTAACCCCCTAGCCCTTTTTATTCCCCACCTCACACTTAGGGCACTTCAATGATAGGACATACCTATGGAGGTCACCTTCACCTATGGTTAGACATGTCTCCCTAAGCCACACTCACCGCACCACCCTTATGCACAAACTGGGTCCTCAAGTGTGGGATAACACCCAACCAACTCCCAGTTCCACTAGCACAAATGCAATGCACCACACAATGAGATAGACACACCTCCAGGCATAGTGCACCTTCTTTTCTTACATGTAACTACCGATAATACAACCCACTAACTTCAAAGGCCCCATCATCGTTGATGGCCACAACTGCCTCCCACATCATCGCATCTTCCTCAACTCAAACCCTAAGTGCCATGGGACTAGCACTCGTCTAGGAGGGGGTAATGTTACAATATTACAAGACATGTCATGGACAAGGATCACGTAGCCAAAAGAAATCAAAGACAGACTGAGGAAGCCCAAGTCATGAACAAGCTTAGTCTGCCCAGGCAAGAAAAGTGGAGGAAAGGGCAAGCTTGAAAAAAACCTGGGAGACCACTAAATATTCTAGCAAGGCTCTCTCAAGGATGAAGGATGTCCTGTCAAGGATTAAGATCAAGGATGCTCTCTCAAGGATCAAGGATGCTCTCTCAAGGATGAAGGAGAACCTCCAAGGGTTCTCGCAAAGAAAGTGCAGGGCACAATGTAATTCATTTTATAAGAGCATCAAGCTCCCTCCTATGTAAGTTGTAAAGTCTAAACGAACATGGGTGAAGGGATAAGGCAACTAGAAGGGAATGGAGAAAGAGGACCTTGGCAAGATGCCGACTCATGTAAAAAAACAGATGGGTGCCCAAGGGATTTAGGGTTTTGTATATAAACTCAAAAAGTAAATGAGGAGCTCATTCTTTGGTGTGTGGCAAAAGTGGACTCTTTTTCTTTTCGTCTTCTCTCCTTCTTGCTTCCTTGTCTGTGCTTGAGAGAGGAAGTGTGAGGGAGTAAGGGAGTGAGTGTGTGAGGGTGAGGATCGTGGAGAAGAAGCTCTCCATCATCTCCTCTCTTCTTCTTCTTCTTCTTCTTCTTCTTCTTCTTCTTGCACGCCGCTATGGAGGATGGAGCTCGAAGGAGGAGGCTTGAGGTTGCTTGAGCTTGCACCTCAAATCGTGGAGATACTGGCTTGCTGGAGGAAGGAGACTACTCATTCAGCCATTAAGGTAAGCTCACTACACCTCTGTAGGAGCGAAGGCATGTCGGCTAGATGAGGAAGAGCCATTTGTGCTTGCTTGAAGCAATAAGAAGTTCCGTAGATTTTGGCCATTGAGTGTGACCTCCCACTACAACAAGCTTTTCATCTTTGCCCAGGAGATAAGAGTAGGACATGGTACACCAACTTAAACACCGCAGAGTGCAACAACTTCAAAAACCTCAAGAATATCTTCCATCAAGAGGTTCTCTATGGCTAGGTATTCCGACAATCTCATATTTAGGTTGATGAACGTCAAGCAGAAGGACAAGGAGGACATCAAGGATTATGTTACTCACATGCGGAGTCTCTTTAAGAGAATCCAGACCAATGAGCAACCCACTAAGAGACTAGTCTCCACGGTCTTTATGAATGGAATTTGTAGTGAGGAACTCTATAAGGCCTTGGCAGGCAACTCAAGCTTGTCGAGAGACATGCTAGCTAGGGTCTTCAAAGAGGCCATATGAGTAGATGACCAACTCAAAGAGGGAAGCTCTATGAACTCAAACCAAGATGACATTAACTCCAAATTCTCAGTGAGAACCACAACATCTGGCAAACGGTCACCTCCGAGCATCCAAGTTAAAGGGAAAAGCATTGACCAAAGCCAAGAGCTAGCAGGGATGAAGATGGAGCTAGCAAGGCTATAAGAGATAGTAAGGAGACCTACACACCCATATGTCCAATGCATGCATTGTGGTGAAAATCACCTCCTAGCAGAATGTCAGGACCCAAATCCTGACCTTGCACCAATTGCGGTAGGTTTGACCACGACACCATGCATTGCAAGAAGCTACCAAGAAGGCCTCCATACTCGCAACCATACAACCAGCCATACCTAGGGAATAGGCCACCAAAATTCCTTAGAAGGGGACCCCCATTGGCTCTTCCTATGCCTAACAACATGAAACTGGCCATCCCTAGAATGGAAATTAATCCCATAGGCATCCATAGGCTCCCTAGGCCTTTCGTAACCCATCCACCAAGCGATGCTCCAATCCATTACGTGGAGGAATTGAATGGTGAGGAGGCATACGTAAACCCTTATGTCTCCTATGACAAAGAGGGAAACCCCATTCTCATGGACTATCGACAATTAGTGCTGGTGATGGTGTTAGGTAGAGGTAGAGGTAGAGGCTTAGGAGCATTAGGGCCAAAAACGCTTCAAAAAAGGCACTTGTGAGAAAATGATTAAGTTACTAATTACTTGAGATTTTGGAAGAATAAAACCACCAAATTTGGTTGATCACATGTAATTAATGAGAGAATATTGAATTCATTAAAGAGCTCAACCATTAATTGTCCCTCATCTTTAATTTATGTCAAGGTCACCTTTTCGACCATTTTTGTCTTGGAACTTGGGAGATTTTGTATTTTCGAGAAATGTCCACCTATATCGCATTTGTCTGCTCCCGCATCTTCTTTTCACACGCTCTTTATCCATTCTATTTTTCCATTCTCTTCTTTGTGCTCACTTTATCATCATTGTGGGATTCATTTGTCGTTGATTTGCTAAAATGTTTAACAATATATTCGCAAGTAATACAAATGTGAGCACATGCAAGTACAAACTCACCATCTAACTAGATCCAATTTATTCATCTTGGAGAAGTATACATCATCAAGTACTAACAGATGAGATGGATGCCAATAGATTGCAAACTCAAAGAAAGAAACATATAGATATGTGGGTGGATGGAAATATTTATCCCAAGGATCCTTCAATAGGTAAACCTCCTTTTTTTTTTATATATTCATGACTACATGAGATATGTGGGGGACGGTTATAATGGGATTCTTAGCTATTGTAAAAGGTTATACTCTACATCTTACACATACATGGCTCAAATAAATGAAATGAGAAAAGTATTATTTATTACACAGACAAGCATTTTTGAGCTTACAAATAAGATTGACGTTCTAGAAAATGCTAATAAGTCATTACAAGACAAGCTAGCACACTTAAATAAAACTCCAATAGGATTCAGAGAGAGAAAGAGACCATTAAAGAATATAACTAGCTTGTGTGAGAGAGAAAAGAAAAGAAGATTGAGTCTTGCAAAGAAATATGTATCTAACATGTCAAGCTTTAATATTTGAAAGAGTGAGGAGAGAATCCGTCTTTTAAAAGAGACAATGAATAAGAATGATATTTTGAGGATTCTTAAGTCACCTCAGAATATGGATTTGAGAGGCCCAACTCTCAAATAATTGGTTAAGGACTTAAAGAACATAGTAAAACCAAACAAAATTGTAGAGACATGTGATATTGTGGGCATTAGTCAAAAAGGTTATCATGCTATCTCAAGATTATGGTTTAAAAATCTAAAATATAATAGAATAATTGCATTTGGGTTACCTTGAGTCCTTAGAGTATCAGTTGCAAGGACTGCCATGAATCGTAAGATTCCACAAGTTTTTGGAAATACATTTATATTGAAGCATCCATGCCATATGAAAAGATAAAAAGAAAATCTACTTTTGACCACAATGCATTTAACAATATATGGGTTGATCTAAGAAGAGTGTAGATTGCAATGGTTCACATATATAGACTCACATTAGAGGAATGTCACAGTGTTTTGAAGTTTGCCTTAAAGTTAGATGAAGCAAAAATTCAAAAAGGACAAAAGATGGAAAGAGTCAACATTTTCATCATGAACATGGTATTGGAATACAGCAATGGTGGGGATCAAGCACTAGTGCATAAGTTCCAGTTTGAGAGATGCCATAGATTTGGTGGGTTGGCGCAGCTTAGGTACCAATTGAAAATCATCAAACATGGACATGTTTGTTCACTCATACAAGTATTCCAAACATTATTAAGTCTCAAAGTGAAGAAGAAATGTTGGTTGTTGATGGAGGTCAAGTTCACTTTAAAAAAGATCCAACACTTTCTCAAAAAACAAGAGATGTCTTGGGCTGATGTCTCAATGGGAAGCTCAAAAGCTAGACGTTTTTTAGAAAACTATATAGGAAAACATGTGAGTATTACTTGGGAGCATTGGAGAGAGCTATATGGGATAACGACAAACGTTGCAAGCACACCATGACTTGCATTTCTAAGGATGGAGGTATGGAGACACCTCGATGTCTTCCTAAAGCTCCTCAAGCAACAAACAAAAACCTACACGTATCCAGAAGAGTTCAAATGTTCAATTACAAATCTTGTTTAAGCAATAGAGGAGGCATGGGGAGAAAAGGGTATCAAATTTTATTTGGTAAGAGAGAATATTTAATCCAAGCTTTCTTTGATAAAATTTTCAATGGCATAAAATAATTGTTACTCTTTTGAATTTGCAGCATATCCTTCATATCCTTGGGCCTTACTTTGTGGAGGAGCAAGGCCCCCTAGCAACTTATAGCGGCCAAGGCATGGAAAAATCTCACTATCAAGCACGTACAAGATTTTTTCAAAAGCACAAGACATGGAGGAGGAGTTACAAAAAGCAATGCTCTTGAGGAGCTATTCAATTAGTTTTTTTAATGATAGCTTCAAATAATGAATACTAAATATGAGAATAAAACTTGAGAATTCATAGTATTTTTCAAGAAATAAAAGTACAAAGCTAGCTCTCAAAAGCCTTTACACCATCCTCCCCCTCCGAGATATTTCCTCTATAACGCAGACTTTTTCTTCTCTTGTAGCCAACAAGTGATTCTATATTAGTTCGGTTTGTTGCTAAAGCACAAGATGAGAGGGCCAGAAAGTATCCTTCTCTAGAAGTAGAGAAACCGGGACCATAACCAAAAATCCTAATTGCCGCAATCTTCTCCAAAAACATCACCTAGTGTGCATTGTACTACAACCCAGAGAAACCAAGTAGCCTTGTAAGTGTCTTGACACATAGTATAGGCCATGTTGCTTCCTCTAAGAAGATGTTATGAAATGCCAAGAAAACATGCGAATCAATCCTTGCTAAGTAATGGCCAAGTGCAAGATCTTTCAGTGAACTAATACTAGGTCTCATGCCTTTACCCCATCCCAAGAAGCTATCAGAATCTTCAATCTCCAATTGTAAAAAAAGATAAATTTCAAATGAATGTTGAAATCAAACATATTAATGTATATCTTACAAAATTCGAGATAATAGTACCAATTGATTTTCATCATTCTCTAGCTTAGTTGGATTCCATATGTTAATTGATGATTGTGCCTCATTGGTATCTTCCAATTCTTTAACTTATTACAACTCTTCTCTTTCAAATTTGGAAATTCCAAGTCGGTCTTGAAGGTCGTGGAACTCCTCTTCAGTAATCCCACACTCTTTCTCAACATTCTTTGCATTATTAAAACAAAGAGAAAGAGCATCCCCTGCTTCAATAAACTTGTCATTTGTAATTTCAGTGTCAAGTTCAAGTAACTCTTCTTTTAATTCATTTTCAACGTCAACAATGCCATTTGCAACATCAAAAGCCTTTGCAATGATCACTAAATAATAATTCTCCCTAAGATTGAAGAGGCTTTGGATGTGTGTTAGCATTATATATTATTTGTCCTTAATAGGGAAAGTTGAAAGTGAACCAATAGTATAGAAAGAAGAGTCACATACAAGATCTGCATTTGCATGGTTTTCTTCAATAATGGTCTCAACTTTGAATTGGGAAACATCTAGTTTACCAGCAATATATACTTCTTGCTCAGGGTTCAAACATTCCTCTACATCCATGTCATTTGCTACCTGACCCAAAAGGCAGAAGCTAGAACATTTTGGACCCTCTAATTGTTGTTCATCAGATTTGACATGATATTTAACAAGAGTATACACAATGAATATAGCTGGTTTTGATATTTTTGACATTAGCCTACATTTCCTAAAATGAGCAGAACAAAACAAATTTGAGGTACAAGACCTATCAAGAGAATGAGATGTATACTTTCTTGAAAACAAAGCCTTCTCTACTAAAGGTGAGCTCCCAATAGGCATGTAAACATATTCCTTTGCATCCTTTTTATCTACTAGAAATGCAATACTTTCAAACTCAACAAACTCCTCTAGAAAAAATTTCTTACATGAGTTCAAGACATGGTCAATATCCCAATTAGGGTTGAAAATATCCTTTGCAGTTCCGTAGTAAGATAACTCCATGCCATTTTGAAGATGAAAGTCTAGGAGCCTTTCTGATGGAGAAACCTCTATGATCTAAGGCAATCCAAGAACCCTCAATGGTGATTTTCCTTTGACTAAAGACTTCTTAGGCATTCCCACACTTGCTGTTGAATAAGGGGAGAAAATAGTGGAAATTTCAGGGGAGAAGGCAAGACAACCAAAAGCCCTTGACCCTGATGACAATCTTCTTTTTTTCTTATTAGGGGTGACCAACTCTTGGGAGCCTGCAACATCCTTTGGTTCATACTTGAGTGAAAGCATTATACGGCATGAAAGTGTGTACCCAACCTCATGAACAATGCCTCTTTGCTTTGTATTTGGGGATCCATGATATGGTGCAAAAGTGTGCACCTAACCTCACAAACAATGCCTCCTCGTTTCATATTTGGGAATCCATGATCGGCATGAAAGTGTGCACCCAACCTCACGAACAATGCCTCCTCGCTTCGTATTTTGGGATCCATGATACGACATGAAAGTGTGCACCCAACCTCCTCATGAACAATGCTCCCTTGCTTCATATTTAGGGCGATATGGTGCAAAAGTGTGCACCCGATCTCACACACAATGCCTCCTCGCTTCGTATCAAGGAGTGCACGTAATGGTGCGAATCAACAAATGAAAAACTACAAAAATCTAGCTAGGCTTGATAATTTGCTTTAAAAATCATAAATTTATAATTACATGTATATATAGACAAGGACAGTGATTTGCCAAATGGACAGCCACATCGACAGCCACATGGATGGCCCTTGCAAACCCTAGCCAATAATACAGTGCCATGTGTCACCTACCCCATAGGTATAAAAGATCAATGATAGCTTACATGGCTCACTTTTTGCATCCATGACCACGAAAGACAATAAGGAGCAAATGACCACTTGCATTGCCAACCATCTTCAAACATTGTGCCATATCAGTTAATCCAATTTCAAGCTTTGCTCAAAAAACTGTGCTTTCTGGGATCCAAAAAAGAGATATGCCGCGAATACACTCGGTGCGCTATCTCGGTGTGCCTTACAAGTAACGTTTGATCTGCAAATACGGTGAGAATACCTAGCAATGTCGAGCCCAACTATTGTTGCTTCATGTGCCATATCTATCGTTTACTTAAACGTCGACCTAAATGAGTCAATCTCTACCTACATATACGGCTTGAATACCCAACAACATTGAGCCCAACCATCGTTACTTCACACCATATCTGTCATTTGCTTAAACGTCAAGCCAGAGTCAATTTTGACCTACAAATACAATGCAAGTAAGTGAATTTCAATATAGTGCTCGAGTGCATTCGCGCCGTATCAGTCATAGAAAAATGGCCATGCAAGCTTCTTTCTGCAAATATGGCACAAGTCGACAAAATGTTGTTCATGCCTCTCGAGTGCTTTCACGTCATATCTATCGTCCGCAAATACGGTGCAAATGTATGGCCTATGATCTAACGCTTGTTTGCCTTCACACCGTATTTGTTGTACAAATCTTTGTTTTGCAGATACAACACAAATGAATCACCTTCCATCTTGGGCTTCCCTCCCTTTGCGCCATATCTGATTTTTGAAGTTTCTGCTTAGGGTTTTAGGTTTTCGATTTGTGTTTAAGGTTTTTGATTTATGTTTTATGTTTTAAGTTTTTGATTTGTGTTTAAGGTTTTTTATTTGAGTTTAAAGTTTTTAACTTGTGTCATTTTCTAGCAGGTGATGGCTAGGACAAAGCAGACTACAAGGAAGGTGTATTTAGGCAGCAAAGATAGTGAGGAAGAGACAAGGCCATCAGTGGTTCTTCAATCTTTTCCTCTTGAGATCCCTCCTACCCTTGGTTTCCCTCAGTCTCCTACCATGCAATCTAAGCAATCTAGTATAGAGACAGTGTCTTCTCCTACCCATAGTAAGCTTCATTATGTTGACAACCAACGTTGTGACCTTGCTAGAGAGTCCTCCCCTACAACTACCAAGTTTCCAACCTCCCTTAGAGCCCCTATTCAACAAACAGAGCAACCTGGACTCTCTTATGCCCATGGAGAAGAGCCTTCCAAGTTTAAGAGAAAGAGAAAGTCTAGATTTTATTATGTTCAGAAATGTTTTAGTGAAATAAGGAGGGCACAAAGAGCTACACAGCATGTGATTCCAAAGACAACACTTATCAGAGTTGTCAAAGACATTTCTTATAGATTATCAAGGGTGTCCACTGAAGTTGGCATGCAAAAGAAATGGTAGCTTGTAGCCATTATTTGTCTTCAAGAGCCTGCTAAAGACTTTGTTATTGATTTTATGAAGATGCTTACATTGATATTGCTCATGCTCATAGAGTGACTTTGATGAACAAAGACTTTAGTATGGTCAGTAGAATCACAAGGTATTGAGACCCTTGCCTCCTACTACTGATAAAAAATCCCTTGAGATCCTTAACGTTCCTCCAAAATTCTCTAGGATAGCAAAAGGGCTTGTGGTCGAGGAGGTGACACATTTATACCCAACAAAGACCACATCCCACTGCCCAATAAGAATGACCACAAGAGGTTATAGAGTCAGGGGATGAAGTTTGCAAGAGGAAAATCGTTGTCCTTGGCCCTTTCAATCTGAAGAGAATGGGGGAGCTATACTGGAAAATGGTTGTAAATGTCTCTTGCACTTCTTCAGAAGAGGACTATCTAAGTATATCTCCTGAGGAAAAATCCATGCTTGTTAAGAAATATATTCAATTGTTAGATTGTGTAGTCTTTTGTTGCATAAGGTAAGACATTTTGACTCAAAACTTTTACTATATGGAATGATGGTGTTTCTCATTGCAATTGACATTCCTTTGTTTTTGCTATTGGTTTTAGGGAGTTGATTGCTTCTCTCAACCAAGAAATCTCTAAATCTATATTTATTGTTGATCCACGGTTATCAGTGAAATTGTTTTCAAGATCTCGTTCAAAGATAGAAATATTTTTCAAAAGGTTCGATCCAATCACAAACTACCATTTTTTTTTCTTACATCGAAAGGTATGCAATTTTGCAAAGGGCTTAATGCATACTTCTTTATTGTATGCATTTCTTACTTACATTTCACTTTGCAGAGGACATTGGAGCCTAATACATATTGATATTCTCATTAGAGAAATTATCCTTTATGAACTCTCTCAATGGTATCCACAGCCAAGAAAAAATGTGCATTTAATATAATAATGCTTACTTTTTGGTTTATTGTTTACTTTATTTTATTGACTTTTTTTAGTAACATGTTTCCATTTACAGTGCTAGCAAGCTGGTGGTTACCTTTTTGGACACCACATATGAGGATATTGCTGATCCTCAAAAACCATATAGCTTTTTCCAACAAGAAGTGTCCTTGCAAAATGATGCGCATTCTTGTGGATGGAGAGTGATTGCAAATGTTTGTAGGACAATAGATTCAAAGATTCTCAAGATAGATGGGGTTAATATAAGTATCTTTCACATTGTTTTTTGAGCAACATGTCTTTGAGTTTTCACAATAATTTTTGCATTATCATCAAAATTTATAATCATTCCATTTCTTCATTTTAACTCCCTCTACGAGTACGAACTATCACTGGCCTAACAACTTTCAATTTTTTAAGAGACATGTTGGATACAATTTCCAACTTATTACAATTTTCCTCGCAATGCCAAGATTACCCCAATTCATACACATGGTGGATAAGAGAGAGATGTATTGAGTTGATTTTGGATAGAGCAGACATTGCCAATTGACCCCAACTCCACTCCACTAAAATCCTCAACTAAAAGTAAGAGTAAGGTGAAGGGCAAGTCATCTGGAAAGACAAGTAAGGTAAACTCCAAAAAGAAAGAAATGCCAACACTTTCTCATCCATCTTCTCATCAACTTGAAGAGAAGAGGCCCCCTATCCAAGTAAAATTCTTGAAGAAACCAAAGAAAAAAGCCACTTTAAGGAGATTAGATATCTTTATAGAAAGTGATGAAGAAGTTACAAAGCTAAAAGAAGACAAACAGATGCAAACGAAGCAAGATCCTTCTATATTTACACTTTAATTTTGTAACTCTTGATTCAATGAAAAGCTTTTTGTCAAATGTAAATGTCATCAATGTTTTCATATTTATGGCTCGAAGCTTGCAATTGTGGGAGGCAAGTAACTCATACAAAAGAAAGAGTATTCATATCTTTTTCCAACTGTTTTACCATTTACTTTGAACTTATATTCAGGGGATGTACACTCTAGCATCTCCAAGGTATCCCTTACATCTTTAAGACTCCAATTGGAAGTCATATTTACCTCGTTTTCTATAACTTTCACCTTAAGTTTGAAGGGCATGCAATCTGTATCAAAATCCAAGGGAATCCAGATGCCTAGTTTAAGTTTGTATCTCCTATAATCAAAGCCAAAAGCAAGAGTTTGTCGTGCTATCTTATAACACAGAGATAAGGATTGGGGGCATACAATACACCTCATGGTGTCGCCCTTATGGTCAACCTCTCTAGATTTCCAAAGCCTTCCTATAATGTTATCTAGTTCTGCTTTTCCAAATTTTCTACTTAGCTAAGATACTTTTGTTCTATGTAAGCTTGCTATTTTGAAGCAGTCCACAAAGATATGTAAGGGGATAAACCATAACAGGCCTATTTTTCTTGAGATCCTTTCAGCTATCATGGACTTTTGAATATCTTAACATATTTTGAATTTAAAACTATGCATCGTTGCCTTATCACGAACCTCCCAAATTAGAGATGAGAGACTTGGCAATGGCAAATCCTCCATATGTCCATATGTACCCTCTCTAGACGGAACCACACATTGTGCATAATATATAAAAATTCTTCTCTCACTAAAAGAACTAACAGTCTCTTCAACATAGATAATGTCTACAAACGCCTTATGAATCGCATTAAAAGTTCCACTCAAACTCTCCACAGGTTTTCATTCAATACTTGTTGATGGAAATATATCTACAACCAAGAATTTGATATTAATACTTACTTAAATGAAAAAAATATCACATATGTTATCAACGTAAGACTTACAATGTGTCTGCTGGCAAACACATTTGTTAGGAGACAAGTGCATATCCTTGGCCATGTAAACATGTTACACTTTGACCAACCACCCTTCATGCGTAGTTTTGAAAGCAATGATACACCCCTTCCAGTGATGTTTTATATCCTCTCTTTTTCTTCTTTTCACCTTGTGAGAGTCTTTGCAAGGGGGAAACATGGTAACCCAATCGTTTATGCAAAAGGTTTTGGGCTCCCAATTTCCGTCTACTCCTTGGCTATAGACAGTGCAAGAGTTTATTAAACGAGAAGGGCATCTTTTGGATGCATATTTAGATTGAATTTGCAAAGAAAAGCACTCATTGAGAAAGGAAAATGAGCAAAGAAAGAAGCTCACCGAGAAAGGTGAATGAACTAAAAATGAATATTAAGAAGACTAATGAAAATATATTGGGGGCGCCAAAAGCTCACGAATTTCAAAAAATTCATTATTAACTTCACAACATCTTTAGCATGTCCTTTTTTAGATTTTATAAGTAAATAAGGACTTCGGGACTACCAAAACATGTTAAACTTTGGAGATTTTGGCTAAAAGAGAGGAGAGAATCACAAAGTGGACTCTACTATCTCTAAAAAGGAGGAGACAAGAATACCATATTCTTGCACACATGGAAAACTCTCTTTGGCCCTTTCCTTAATCTCGTGATTAGAAAAAGTGCATTTTTTGAAGCATTTTTTGCCCTAATTGGCAAAACTAGAAGCCAAACCAATGTTGTAATTGCAGTCACCTAGGAGACATTTCTTCGTGTTACCCCAAGAGGGAGCAAGCTAATAGAGAGAAGGCTGACCTTAGATGCCCAAAGTACGAAATCACCCATCTGTTCATCAATTGCCTTAGAAGGAAACCATCCTCTAGTTTGGCAATCATGCCATCAGTGCCACTGGGGTTTTTCGGGTCAAAACACTCGACAGAGATGCTACGCCCATCATGTTGCATGTTATGATCTAAGCACAAATGAAGCAAGCCGACATATCACTACCAGGTCCCAGTAACCTAGACGCAACCTCAATAGGAAAAAAGAGTCGTAGGCGAATGAAGAAGAGAACAGAGGTAAAGTTCATGACTCATGCTCAAGATGGAGAGTGCCATGACACTACCCATAGGAAAAAGAGTCACAGATGCAAAGGCAAAAACATCTGCTTCGAAGACTGCAAAAAAAGGGAGTGCTAAGGTTGGGGAGTGCCCTAACCCAAGGCACCAGCTTGAAGCCATAGGTAAGATCAAGGAGTGGGTGAGGGAAGCCAAAAAGCACATAAAGGATGTAGAACCCATAGTGGAAGATGAAATCGATGAGCTCTCTAGTGTGAGCACACCAATCTTGCCAACTCGGCTAAAGTCAAGATATGCATCTACACCACGAGTAGTACCGCATAAACAAAGCTTAAACACCACGGGCCAGCAAACTAGCCAAGACCTACCTAGCAACCTTCTTACGATGCTAGTGTCAACCCCTGTGACTCTATGCTTAGGAGACCTACTTAGGTAGCATCCAATGTTGTAGCAATAGTTGAAGCATTGGGTAGAAGGACCAATCGAGCAGGGGGCAGCTGACCTGCATGACCTCAATGTAGTGACTCAAATATCGAGCTTGATGATGCATTCAGTACCCAAGTCCTTACATGTTAATGCCCTCTGGAAAGGCACTGAGATGCATGCAGTCTTTCCCGTCCTGGTGCTAGGAGATGCTACAAGGAAAGGAATCCTAGATGCGGGGACAAGAGTCAATGTACTTAGCCATGCTGTTGGAGGGGTTTTTGTCAAAATGTCGTATCCACCAGGGATCAGAGATAGAAGGAAGTAGAGGATAGGAGATGAAGAGAAGAAAAATAATAGATAAGAGGTAAGTACGATAAAGACAAAGCACAATGAATCGAATCAATATGTATTGATAAAACCTGGAATCCCTTGTCTTGCACTACTCAAAAAAATCTCCAAGCATTAGATCTCCTGTAGCTCCCTCTCGTAGACCAAAAACGTTTATCAAAACAACAACTTCTTCTCTACTGCTCAGAACCCAAATCTAATGGCTCTATTGGTTCTCCGAAAGGGGGGTAAAACCCCAAGACACCTGATCAGGAATCTCCCAGATCACTCCTTCTTCTTCTAGCTCAAAGTGTTGTTGGCTACCTGTCAACTGCGATCACGATGCGCGCAATTTTGCCTCATCTTTCTTTTTCATGAAAAATCCTAAAACTTGCTAAAAAAGCAACTTGCTTTTTGCATGCCATCCTAATCTAGAAATTTTCCTATATTTTTAGGATATTTACAATAAATAATATCCAAAATATCAAAAATAAGCTAAAATTATTCAAAAATCTAGTATTTTTGAACCATTCATGCCACTAACACTAGCACCAATGACTCAGATGACATTGAATCTCTAGATCAATAAGAAAGTCAGATGATGCACTCCAAATTTTTTCACACTGTGTACGCATAGTGGCACGACAATGCAGTGCTCCAAGCTTAGGGTAACCCACCTGTCATTGAATGTCACACTAGTCAATGGGATGAAAGTTAAGCCATTTAGGGTGTTGAATAATTGGCCATTGAAGATTACATGAGTCCAGTTTTCAATGGATTTCATCGTCATCTTAGAGTACTTGATGGACAAGCTAGGTGACAACCTAGCTGCTAATCTGAAACCCCTTGAGGATCTCATGGATGAACCCAACTAGGAATGGTGGACCAAGGTACATGATCTAAACCTGAGGTACGATTGGGCCTTGGTCACAAATGAGAAGAAAGAAGAGTGTAGAAACCTAGGAGATGATGAGCAGTCAAACCAGGATAGTTCGCATGACGAGTACAAGGATTTTTGTTCCTCCAGTGAAGAGAGCGAGGAAGAGATTGACACAATGGATTATGACACTAATGGACATGAGATTGAGCAAATATGAGTAGATTGCAAGCCACAGGAAGAGAGCGCCTTTAGAACTGAGAGAGAAATCATCCGGACGGAGTGCGATCACACATGGTTGGAGTACACAAGAGCAACTACGAAAGAGCGAGGCTCACCCAACCATGTGCCGCACCGCTACTTAGAACAGAATCACCCTCGGAGCTACGACCACTAGGAGAAACTCCTTCCAGTGAAGACAGAGAGTTCAACTCGAAGTGCTTAGATAGTGACGCACTGAGGGGGGCCTTCCAGTCCACCTACGGCATAGACCGGTGAAGGGGAAAAGAAAGAGACAACCTAGGGAGTCGAACATTGAGGAGCAAAAAACCACAAGATCTACCAAAGTAATTCATGAGATTTAAGAAAGGTGATAGAGTAGTGATCTTGCAGGGTGCTAAGAGACAAGGACAAGCAAATGAACCTATAAAAGGGCTCGCCAAGGTCAAGGAGGTTAACTTGGCTAAAGAAGGGGAGAAGCCTGACATCTGTCTTCATAGCTGACGACTTGATTGAGCAGGAAGAAGCATATCTTATTACGCTACTACGATAGCACATAGACGTATTCGCTTGGTCCCTCGACAAGCTAAAAGGAGTAGATCAAAGTGTAGTGACTCATAACATCCCCATGACACCAGAAGCAACGCCAACCAAGTAGCGATATGAATCCCAAGCATGCTCATGCAGTCGAAGGAGATAGACAAGCTATTAAGAGTGGGATTCATCTATGAAATCTAGCACACGTACTGGGTTTTGCCCATTGTAATCATTCTAAAGAAGAATGGGAAAATTAGAGTGTGGATTAATTATAAGAAAGTCAATGTTGCTATTAAAAAGAGACAACTATCCACTACCATACACTAAGCATACCCTCGAGAGAGTGGCTAGAAAAGAAGCCTATAGTTTCCTGGATGACTTCTCAGGATATAATCAGGTGTAAGTCCACCCCAATGACAAGCATAAGATTCCATTTGCTACCGAATGGAGCATCTTCACCTACATAGTCATGCCTTTTAGGCTAACAAATGCACCAGCCACGTTCCAACGGCTCATGTGTGCCATCTTCAAGGACATTCTTAGGAGAGAGTTAGAAGTGTTCATTGGCGATTTGTGTGTTCACTTGAGATAGAGGGAATACCTAGACAAACTCCATGCAGTCTTTGAACAATGCAAATTGTATGAACCCCCTTAAGTGCCAATTTTGGGTAAAACATGGATGCATCCTAGGGCATGTGGTGTCCAAAAATGGCATCGCCACCAACTTCTCAAAAGTCAAGGTTATTGTCGATCTTCACCACTAACCAACTACAAGGAAGTTCAGTGCTTCCTAGGACATATGGGATACTATTGATGCTTTGTGTTGAACTATGCATTAATTGCTAAATCACTCTACAAACTACTATTAATATTTGAATGGACCAAGGAATGCCAATGTGCATATGAAGAGTTGAAATGCCAACATGCACCTATTTTATGAGCCCTAGACTAGTGGACCATCACCTTCCACGTGCACATTGACGCCTCAAAGTTTGTCGTGGGGGCTGTTTTGTGTCAACCTAGAGAACACAACTTGGACTCCTGTGAGTTTTGCTAGGCGGGCAGATAGCTCACGAATACCAAGATGATCTATTGCACGTGACTAAGAGAGAGGGTTTAGTCATGGTCTTTGCTGTAAAGAAATTTTGACATTATCTTTTGGCAATGCCTTTCACCTTATTCTTTGTTGACCAGCAAGCCTTGCTTTATCTCGTAAATAAACATTGTGCTACATGACGCATTACTTGATGGTCACTTCATCTTTTAGATTTCTACTTCTCCCTGGTGGTATGCAAAGGAAAGTAGCATTACATGGTTGATCACATGTCCCGCATACTCATGGGAGAAGCCGCTGAATAGGGCATAATAGACTATCTACCTGATGCACATCTCTTCAACCTATCTAGTGAAAAGGATCTATTTAGAGCCAACTTGATGCCATACTGGTGGTGGGCGGATGACATGATCCAAGTACTAGAGCATGGACTACCCGAGAGAGCTATCAAGAAGGCTCATGGCTTAGGCAACTTATCCTCGAGATACAACCCTATCATTTGATAGCCGATCAACTCTATAGGTTAAGACAAGATGGCTTACTACGACGATGTGTGTGCAAATGAGATGCACGATGTACTCACGGAGGCACAAGGTTGAATCACAGGAGGACACTTAAGTGGAGATACGACAACATGCAAGGTGCTGCAGTCCCAATTGTGGTGGCCCACACTTTTCTATGATGCAGCACGATTCATGAAGCACTATGATGAGTGCCAACAGGAACCAAAGTCCTGATTCTCAAGGACAAGATGGAGCTCACCCCAATCATTGCAAGACAGTCATTCGAAAAATGGGGGATTGACTTCATTGGGCCGATTAGTCCTGCAACACAATACTCGCAAGCAAAGTACATCATAGTCACCACAGACTGCCTTACAAAGTGGATAGAAGCACGAGTCACAAGGAAAAATGATACTTAGACAATGGCCAAGTTTCTTTGGGAGCAAGCAATCTCATGATTTGGCTGCCCCATTGAACTAGTCAGTGATACCTCATTAACAAAGTGATTGTCCACCTCCTGTCTACCTTCCTGATCATCCATGGGAAATATTCATCCTACTACCCTCAAGCTAACGGCCAGGTTGAATCCACAAATAAGATCTTAGTGAATGTCCTAACCAAGGTAGTCTCTGCTTCTCGTCGCGACTGGGACAACAAGTTGATGGCAGCTTTATAGGCCAATCAAATAGCCTATAAAACGGTCGTGGGGCAGACTTCCTTTAAGCTAACCTATGAAACTGAAGCCATCCTACTAGTAGAATTCTTTGTCCCTAGATTAAGAGTGGCCATCCAAGAGAGATGGGATGGAAAGAAAGCATGGATGGAACGCCTAGTTGAGCTAGAACGCCAGACTCGACTTCTAGCCACCTATGCACTGATTTGTGAAAAAACGCACCGTAAGATAAGAGCTAGTTTGACAAGCACGTCAAGTAGTGAGACTTTGACCAAGGCGATCTAGTGTTGTTATACTTAGTGAAAGGCCATACTTAGTGAAAGGCCACATAAAGAAGTACTACCCTCCCACACATCTATCGCATAAGCCTCTGATGCTAGAGTCCCCTGCGAACGTACGAGTTGCCATAATCACACAGATTAAGGATGAAGATGAGGAAGTAGTAGCACCTACTTACCTACACATAACAGTCACTACCCCACAAATGCATACCTTCGATGCCTTGATCGATGAGGGGGATGATTTTAATATCCTAACTCTCTATCATTGGACTCAAATTGGTCAACCACAACTACAATCCACGAACGCTAAACTCATCCCATTTGGAGGTCAATCATACTACACACTTTTGGGAAAGTCCAAGGTCGTCGTCTATATTGAGTCTAAGAGTATAGCCATGGTATTTTATGTGTTGCCAAACACAAAGGATGTCGGCAAGGAATCGTTGTGAGGATGCACATTTAAGAAGTAAACACATTGCAATGTTGATTACGAATCACAGCGCATTCACCTTGCCATTGGCAATGTACACATAGTGATAGCTTTCAGTGAGGGCAACGAGGGCAGCGAGGCCACACCAAAGCCTACAAAGCCACCAATAGAGAAACCCACAACCAACTCTAAGGAGGGGGGTCGTGACTTGTCACATTCCACCAAGCCTCAATGCTAGCATCGTGCGATTGAGAGTACAATCAAAGCCAATGAGCCCAAATTCAAATGGGTACCTAAATACTGAGGACCATCGCCTAGCCATAAGTAGACACGATCTCACAATGCTAGAGACTCATATTCACGACTTAGAAGGCAAAGAAGGCACTATAGGCATCAACACACAATCAAAACCATGATGGGTTTCCAAAACCCTATTAGAAGCACAAAGATATTATGAGGGCAATACCTGGATGTGGGTGCCTAAAGCCAAGCCTTCCAAAAGCACTGCTCAAGAGCAACCCTCAAACTTATCTAAACAAGCTAGCACAACAATTAAGGAGCTGAAGCCACAAAAGAATCAAGTTGCGAAGCCCATAAATCCCAAACCCACTACACCTACAAAGCCTCAACAAGTCCATCAATCGAACACGCAGCTTGCTACCTCCAAACCAGCTCAACCTAGCACAACAAGCATCTCAAGAGCCTCGCAATAATCTAGCAGCACAATGACAAAATTGCAAACCACACCCAATGCACAAGAATCAAAACTAACCCCACCAACTCCACAGAAGCCGTAGCCATCAGCTCTGCTGAATTATCCAACCCAGTCAAACCCCAACGTCTTGTCGGCCTTAAACCCTCTTACGAGCAATGATCTATCCTTATCTTGGCCTCATACTTAGGTGAGAATATGGGGGATGACTTGATCACTTGCATTCAATGCTTAAATGCTATGTTCACCATGCTTGCTAAAAGTTATGACCGATTAGACTTAGGTCTTTTAGATTATCCTTTAGTAACTGAAGTGCCACGCTATCTTACTCCTGGGAAGAATCTGAATTTGTATTTGTTAAGGCTCCCACGATAGCTAAAGAATTAATGGACAATGAGATCTCTCGCAAGCAAGCGTGCAAACAACGACTCATCACATCTTATGACATGCGCACTATCTCTACCACACGACCCAAGAAATTGAAGCATTAAAAGCCCTAACCCACACTGAGTGTACATTCTTGGGTAAATGGTATGCTCTTTGACTCCAATGGGAAGAAAAGGGTTGCCACATCATGATCAATGCCAAGCAAAGATGTGCAATTGAAACCTCAAGGTATGATCCAACTTACGCAGCTCCTACCTCATTCTAAGTCTTTGACATCACTTGTCATTGGACTTTAGATGACTACGAACTCACCCATCCCTACCTAGACTGCATCCTGACTAAAGAGGAATTACATATTGCCAACCAAATCACCTTTGGTGACTTTCTAATGGATGTCCTAACCTACATAACACATGTTGGCATTCGACCTTTCGACATGGACTGCCACACCCACCTTGAATACAACCCGCACTTCTATACTTGGCTTATGTAGAAGTAAAACACCTCGAATACGCATTGACTGCCCTTAACCCTTCATCCTCTAATCCTAGGAAGGATTCTTCGCATTTCCAAGGGGGGAGGGGGTAAGGTGGAAAAACATACTTTAATAAAATTTTCCTGGATTTTTATTGGATTGTGTGGACTACTTGAAAAAAAATTATATTTCTGTGTTTAAGTATTTCATGTTTTTTCAAGTGCATAATCATTCTTTACTTATCTTCCTGCAAGGAATCATTTAAGAAAACTAATGGTGAGCTATGGTGTTATGATAGGAACATACAATGGCCAGTCAAGAGAAAAGCGGCGAACTTCCATTCTTGGAAGAGGAACAAGCTAAGTACAGCCTATCAATGGAGACAAGGGCCTTCAACTAGTTCAAGTTCAAGCATGTCCTGAACTTGGAGGATGTGGCCATGGAAGAACAGACCGTAAAATAGATAGTGAAGCAATGCAAGCTACAGAAGTACTTGGAGAAAGTCGGGCAAGTCGTAGATTATGAAAAGTGTGTGGAATTCCTCTGAACCTTCAAAAAGATTAGCAGCACTGCAACTGTGTGACAAGAAGAGGCAACATGCCAAGTGGAGATCGAGTTGAGCCCTGAGCTAGTGCTGACAGCGTTGGGCCCTGGCCAACAAGGTCGAGAGGTGGTCCCAAAGGGATGTGTATAATCTGCTGGGAATGGATAAGATTTTGGTCCACACCAATGACAGCATCAGCCTCGCCAACATCCCAAATCTAGAAGTCCAACAACCACAAGTGAAGATGGTGCATGCCCTGTTCTCTAGTCATAGGTACAATGCACCAATGAGCCGGATCAACATACCTATGTTGGAAAGCATTGCAACCAAATCCCTTAACAAAGTAAACCTGAATGGCTTCGTGCAAAAGACAATAGAAACTTCAGCAAAAGCACTAGCCACAGGTGGAAGACTAGTAGGAGGAGAGTCACCGGCCTCCAAGGCAAGGAAGAAGTCATCCTCCAAGGCCTCAATCATAGGATTTGGTGGGGTGTTGATGGCCATAATCCAGGAGGCAATAGGAGAGGTGCAAAGCAAAGAGCAAGTTGGGGAGACACCCGCCAACATGTCACCTTTCCGCAAGCAAGCACAACCGAGTGAGAGAAAAGTGAGTGAGTAAGGAGAGCACAAGGCACAATCCAGCCAAGGAGGGGCTAAGAAGAAGAAGAAGGAGATGATCCCCAAAACAAGGCAAAAGAAGGGAGAAGGAAGAAAGAAAAGGCCGACTTTCTCAAGGTGCAAAGGGAGTCCAAGAAGGCCGAAGAGGAGAGAAAGAGAAAGGTAGATGAAGAGGCTGAGGAGCTTAGAAGGAGAGAAGAAGAGGACATAACTAGGGCCATCCACATGTCAGTAGAGCAACCCTCTAGGGAGTAGAAGTTAGCTGCCAAGAGCCCTCTTAGAGAAAAACGCCCATGAACTAGTGCCCAAGTGCTAGTTAACATACCACCCCCGATAGCAGAAGGCAAGGGCAGGGGATTACTTCACCCAATCTCCCCCGCGTTTGTGCCGCCTACCCCAGTTTCCACAACCACCCAAAGCATGACACCCAAATTAGATGCCAGTAATCTCATGGCCTGGTTGTAGTTCCTAATGGACAAGGCACAAGGCACAGGAAGCCCATTGATTGGAACCAAGAGATCGACAGCCACAGATGCTGAGTCAAGACACGACCCCAAGGGGCAAAAGATAGAGGCCTCCACCACTTCCATCCCCACCGTTGTGCCAACAATCAAAGAGCTTCTCTTGCAACTAGAGAAAGCAAAGGATAAGAAGATAGCGGTAGCCGAGTTGGAGGTTGAAAAGGAGACACTAGCAGCCTACCAACTTGAGAAAACATGCCAAGTGACAAGCTACTAGAAAGAAATAAGTGAGCCAAAAAGCAGAACTCAAGGCTAAGAAAGAAGAAGAAGACAAGTGGCAGAAGGGGCTTGAAGAGGAGCATCAGGAGCTGATCAGCTTGCAAAGGCAATACAAACTCCTCATTGTGCAGAATGAAGAACTGACAGGGCAAATGGAAAAAATCCAAGAAGCCATGGATCGGCTCGTAGTAGAAGAAGCAACAAACGCTCTAGAAGGAGAGGAGCATCAAAAACTAATAGACAAAATGATAGGCATGTTGATGATGGAAATGGAAGAGCAAGGGAGATTAGAGAGAGAGAGATCGAATACTTGAAGAAGGAGAAGGAGATAAAAACATAAAAGTGGAAAGAACAAGAACCAACCATAGTAGCCCTAGCGCCAACCATAGTAGCCCTAGCGCAAAGACAGAGTAAAGTCTTGGAGAAGATGAAACAGAAAGCCGACGAACGGGTGATGAAGAATGAGAGACGAGTGAAAGACCTAGCAAGCCGCTTGGCCCTTGCAGAAGGAAATCAAGTGTTAGCAAAGAGCAGGCCAGAGGCCCCACAAACAAGACTGGAAGCCCAAAATCGTGCCTTCCTCAGCACTATATTGGATGTCACTAAGTCAGGGGAGGAGGAGGCCATTGAATCACTAAAGAAAAAGCTAGAGATAGTTGCCCACAGAGCCATAAGGCATGGGCTATGTGCTCAACTGCAAGGAGAAGGGACTAGCCTAAGCCGACAAGCTCAAAGAGATTATTTACTAAGGGCAGGGCTAATGAGTGAAGAGATGGACCTACCAAGCTTCCAGGAAGGAGACCCAAAAGAGCCCAAGAGTGAAGCTAAAATGCGGAGGCCACTTTTAAGAGCAAGACTAGAATTTGAAATGGAACAACCAAATGAAAAACTAGTACCGCAACCTCCCTCTTCACAACCAAAAACACAACAAGGAGCGGACACCACTACCAAGAGGAAAGTTGAACTCAAGAAGAAAAGGGTGAAGATATTGAAGCAAGCAAGGAGAAGGTTAAAGGCCCTACCAACAATAGCCCCAGAAGCACCCATTCCACCACGAGAAAATTACTTCCCAGTGGATTGAAATGCGGAACTCATAGGTGGGAGCAAAAGAAAACGGCCACCAACCCTTCAACTTCACTTACGAATTCCCCTCCACCATATGCAGAGCGCCATCAACCAAAGCGGTGGAGGAAGTGATAAGCATGGGAGGAAGGTTCGGCAATAGGTGGAAACATGAGAGGGAAAAGAATCCAACACGATGGGGAATGGAAGCACTCGAATACCGAGAAAACAGTCATGGAGGTCCCCAGGACAGTGCAAGGCTAGAGTCCCAACTAAGGTGGAGAAGGAGAATCTGGGACAACAACATGGACGCCTAGATATCGTTCTACAACCCATATCCAAGAAGGGTAGAGGTGGACTTCAACCCTAACATACACAATAGATATGATTTTTTGAAGATATACAATGTAAATGCCACCAACAAGCTTGAGGACGCCCTAACCTTATTCGAAAGTGACCTATGGAACTCAATTGTCCATTTTCTCAATTAGTTCACTTTTTGCCCAGATCCCACCTTTATCACTAATTGTAATTATCTTAGATTACTTAGGATACTACACTTAGATAGGATCCTAGCCACAAGAGTGCTACCTTCTGCCCCTATTTTTTTATCTCAATGCCAAAATAGATAGTTGTGCCATGGCCAGGTTGATGATGCGAGTTGCTCTTTTATCATATTTTTGCATGGCCTCTTAGAGGACATGAATGACAGCTGCTTCACTAAGTGCAACCACCTATTTATGTCCACAACTCCTCTCCAAGTTAGAATGAACCTAAAGGGATATATGTAGGGAAAACCCTTCCTTAACAAGTCCCTTAGGCCCCCAACTTCTTCTCATGACCATGATGACAAAGATTAGTCTTCGTTCCTTCCCAAAAAAAAAAAAGGAAAGAAAATAGTAAGAAAACAGAGAAGAGAATCACGACAAAAAGCACGATACACACTACATGAGCACCACAATCACTACATCTAGGGGTCCTCAAGTTAGGTGCACCAGGTGGCCTTAGTCACAGCCAGCTCCGTCACTAACCCCCTAGCTGCTTTTTTATCCCCCACCCCACACTTAGGGCACATCAAGGCCAGGACATACCTAGGGAGGTCACACTCACCTGTGATTAGACATGTCTCCCTAAGCTTCACCCATAGAACCGCCCTTATGCAGTACGAACTGGATCCTCAAGAGTGGGACAACACCTAGGCTCTGTGGTTTGACCTAGCTCCCAATCCCACTAGCACGAGCACATTACACCACATGGTAAGGTAGACAAACCCCCTAGGCAGTGCACTTCTCTTTTCCTTTCAGGTACAGACGAAAGGTAACCAACCATTGACCTCGGAGGGCCATCATCCACTCGATGTACCCTCGGTCTCCACCACCCCAATCATTTGATAAGCTTCTCTTCCATGGCTCCATCAGTGACCCAAGCGACCACCCTTTAACTCATAGAGCCCTGATTGGCACTCGACTAGAAGGGGGGTAATGTTAACCCCAATGCAAGACAAGAAAAAGGAAAGCAAAAATAAACCCAAGAAAATGCGGACTCAATGAAGTCAACAAGAAGAAGAAAAGGCAAAAGGCACAAAAGCAATCTCAGAAAAATGTAAAAGATGGAAGGTGCAAATTTGAATGAAAGACACCCCTAAAATTTTGTAAAAGAGCGCCAAGCTCCCTTCTGTGCAAATTGTAAAATATAGACAAGCATAAGAGAAGAGACAAGGTAAAGGGAAGGGAATAGTAAAGGGCCTTGGCAAGATGCCCGATCATGAAAAAAAGGGATGGGTGCCCAAGGGATTTAGGGCTTGTATATAAACTCAAAAAGTGAATGAGAAGCTCATTCTTGGTGTGTGGCGGCAAAAGTAGCTCTCTTCTTCTTCTCTTGCTTGTTGCTTGTGCTTGAGAGAGGAAGTGTGAGAGTGTGAGGAAGTGAGTGTGTGAGGGTGAGGAACTATGGTCAAGAAGCTCTCCATCTTCTCCTCTACTCTTCTATTCTCTTCTCTCCTCTTGTCTCACACGTGTGGCAATGGTGGAGAGTTGAGCTTGCTTGAGCTCACATCATGAATCGTGGAGCTACCGAAGTGCTTGAGGGAGAAGGCTACTCATTCGGCATCAAGGTAAGCTCACTACACTAGTAGCATCGGAGACGCATTGGCTAGGTGAGAGAGAGCCATTAGAGCTCAAACAATAAGCAGTCCGTGGGTCTTGGTGGTCGAGCGTAAGCTCCCACTCCAATTACCATACAGTACAAATGAGACTATGACAATGAACGGTCAAGCCATGGAAGGACATATACAATCGATAAGTTGTACAACATTTTATGCTAAGAATAATCTTGTGAAATTGGGACTTACAATTTTCGAGAGACAAAACATGGGTACATTATATGCATTTTAGTCTAGATAAATTGAGATACCTCATCTCAAGAGCAATTGGGATTATTGCATTGAAGTACATGAGTAAGATCAAGGGCATAGTATTTAGGAACCTTCTACAGGTTTGTGGTAAATTCTATTGTAATTTTGAATGTCACGTCTACTTCTAGTTCTCTATTAATAGCCGAGGTTTGACTTACACCATGTGTACCCCTTTTTTGACTTTGCTTAAAAGGCTTCTCTAATAGATAACTTTTTACCATTTCAGTCATACAAGTATCCATCTTAGGTTGCATCCTTATCTTGACTTTACACTATCAATACCAATCCACTCACCTTGCACCTTTAGGGTGTTGTCACACACAAATACCAAAGCTTACATTATCAACATTTGCTCTTAAGCTACGTGTTTTATTTACATTTTCACCCATCTAACGTCACATTGCTCACATGCGATTGCTACCTCTCAATACTCCCCCTCAATGCTATATTGGAGTGTTACCACATAACTACATACATCTAGTCCACCATATGCATGTTACTTGTGCATATAGCACATTCATATGAACCACTACAACCCATCCTTTTTTAACCACCACAATGTTTAGGAAGGGCACCAATCCATTTGTGCATCCAATATGTGCATGCTCTCTTACACAAAGCACTCACGTAATCTTTTTGAGACCTCAATCTCAAGAAGAGAACCCTACACAAGCTAATTCTTATGCAATTTGGTCTCAAGTAAACTCTATTGACACGCACATGCATGTACATACATTCATTATGAGACTCTAAGGTGGGCTGAGATAGAGTACTCTTGTATAGTGGGTGAAGTACAATTTTTCATTTTGAGCCCTCATGTTTGGATACAATTACCTACATTACAAGGATGGACAAGGTTGTGGACACATTAAAAAAGTAAAATTAAAGGTTTCTTTTCTCTACCGTTTTAAAATTGGATAATGTTGACACATGGCCACTCTTTGTTTCTTCTTCTTCCTCCTCCTCCTCAGCCCACCATCTCTAGCCTCTACAAACTGCCAACTTCCTCTTGGCAGTTGCTGGATCCAAGCTTGCCTTAGAATTGAGCATTCATCACACCTTCATGATTGTCAAAACAGATGGAGTTGACAGATATAGATTATCGGTTATTTGGGCTCTTTAGGACCTTATTTAGGGACTCGGAGAAGGCCTCTTCTCTTTGTAGAGCTTTCATCTCCATACATCCTACAATCGAAGCATCCACTAGTGCAACCCCCTCTTGATGCACACACAAACCTTTTGAATGAACCCCATGCGTACTTGTTCGTAGCTTTCACCTCCACACATGCTTCGTGCCATGTAAGAGCCATGGGATTCACACATCCCATACACAACATCTTTTCGCCAACTGCAAAATCTAAATCCAAGGGAACAATTATGCCTTCTTTTGACTCCATGAGAGATTCTTTAATGGCAATGGCTCCAATGGCATGTACTTCTTGAAAACTCCATTTCTAGGTTCCATCATGCAAAGCTCCTCTTGCATCCTTCAATGGCAACTTCATAACTCTTCCAAACGTAGGTACTCTCTTAAATGAACTTTGATTGACATGTTAAGTGTGCCATTAAATTTCTGAAGGGTAAACATACACATACAAAAGACAATTCTACATACTACCATACCATGATCAAGTACACACACACACCCTAATTCCTAATGGGGGAAGCCGTCATCTCCAAGCTTGTCCCGTGTAGCCCACCGCCTAAGGGAGACTGCTAGTGTGAGGAGGAGCTATTCTCTTCATCTGCTATCACATGTATTCATGGCCTAATTTAAAAACGTAATCTATAAACTTATCATGAATAGAGTATGACCTTTTCTTATTCATCCTATAATTTTCCCATTTGATAATAGCATTCTATATGTAAAACATAGTTTTTAAAAAAGGGATTTTCCCTATTCAAACTATCAAATTTCCCATTAGATAATAGCCTTCTATATGTAAAAAACATCTTTTAAAAACAGAAGATCTACATACTTATGAGTGGCTCTCCCCCCACTACTATTGATGTATGTTTGGGGAGGGCATTAAACACGTCAACAACAAGCAACATGGTTGTCAATGGCTGTTAAGGAGAGGGAGGTCTTATTAACTTATTAGCTAAGGATAATTTCATTAAGTTTTACCATTTATCACTAATGTTTTAACCTTTATAACTATCTACCCAACAAAGTTCGTTAAAGTGATAACTAACTACTACGATAGCTTCATTAACCAACCAAGTTAAGACCTTTGGCTAGTTAGTCTTCTAACCTTAGAATTAATTTTATTAACAAGCTAATATTACCCCCACTAACTTGCTAATCTTAGCACCTCAACTAACCTAACCAAATCTAATTTGGCTGACTTAACTAACCAATAGAATTCCTAGCTTTTATTTGATGCTAAGCTTAGTTAGTGCTATTGCTAACTTTATTAACCAATGCTATCATTAAACTTAACAGTAACACTCAACTAGTTTGCAAAGTCATCAATTAACCCACTAGCCTAGATATCATTACTAAATCAATAACAATGGCCATACAAGATAAATCAAACAGACAATGAAGGTCCAGGCCATGGAAGGACATACACAATCAACACATTGTACAAGACTTTATGCTAAGAATGATCTCAGGAAATTTGATGCTCAAGCAAGATTTTAGAGAGAATACTTGGGAACATTGCAACTGCCCAAATGTCTCCAACCATGGAACCTAAGGAAACTTGCAAAAAAATTTGTCACACCACCATGTATAGAAGCGTTTGCTCATCATTCCAGCATGCAACACAACAATTGTCCAAAGACCATCACCCAAAACAGTTTGTGAGACGGGAATAGACAGGCTGAGCTACATTGCTACATTAGCCTAAGATCTCATTCCTTGCATAGCTAGAAAACCTTAACATAGATGAGTAGACCTATGAGCAATCATCACCATGTACCATCTCCAGCCTGACAATACCCTACAGTCATGACATCTTTGACACATACACAAACACATTCAACCCAAACCTACAACTATGGGGTACAGACACAAACATCCAGTTTGTATTAAATGTGCAAATTTACTTAATACAGCCACAAGAACACAATACAGGCAAACCATCGCGTGTGCAGTTATACAACTAAAGTTTGCAATTTAAACTTGGAGTTTGGAGGCTCCACAAAGGTTGACATGACTGCATATATAGACACTAGTTGTCCAAGTGCTAAGCTTAAAATTCGATACTAGGCTGTAGCTCTACCCTCTTACACCCCCCAAAATAAAAGGTACAACCCTTCTGCATGACACTTTATGATAATATGCTTCTTAAGATTCCATCTACATAGGTGTTCCAAACACCACTCTTATGACAGTAGGCTACAGCTCTACCCTCTCACACAACCCAAACATAAAAGGTACAACTCTTCTGTATGACACTTTACGACAGTATGCTTCTTAAGGTTCCATCTACATAGGTGTTCAGACAGGAGGGATAGCTTGAGGGACAGGAGCAACAGGCCAACTCTTTACTGAGGTTAATTCACGATCTCAATTAAGAGGCAGTTCCCCCAAGAGGAGCAGCACTTACAGGCCAGATTTTTGCACTAGCTGCTTAAAGGCATCCCAGCACATGCACATGCACAATGCAATGCAGAATGCACATCTTGGAGGTTTCTAACTGAGACTATATGATAGTATTCAACTAGCCAATAAGTCTAGTGGCATCAATCAGAGCGTTCACAGTACAAGAGAAACAAATCTCATTGTATAGATGTTTGGGTCACTCGTATGATTAAGGCCAACTCACATCTACAACTAACTGCTTGATGGCAGTACAATAAGTGAATAGACCAGCAATGTTTCCCTTCATGACATAGTCAGAGCTTTTTGCCTCACTTCTGAGGCTTCCAAGTGATGTTAACCAACATTTTGAAGCGCTGGCAAGCCACAAGATGGCAAAACGATGTACAACCTGGGGCAAGATAGTACAAAGGAATTCCTTCTACTGATCTTGGATGAGGCAAAGCAATGCTGCATCACCTTCTAGCCCGCTTTCGGGGTGGGTTGGGTGTTTCAATCTGCTTTGCTTTCTTCAACGCCTGCTGCTGAGAATGCTTGGGAGGCCGACCGACCCCCCTCTTTACTGGCTCTTGAAGAACATCTGTCTGCCGAATAGATGAATTAACACGTGAAATACTGCTTTTCAAGTCTTTGTTGGATCCTACTGGTGCAGGTTTACAGTGGCTTCCAGATTTAGAAATGTTGACCAGTGGTGCAGCTGGACTCCTGGAGATATTCCCAGAAGTTGTAGCACCCCCTTTCATGGGATCCTTACTGCCAGCCAGAGTTTCGCTGGCCTTCACAACATTAGACTGTTTGCTTGACTCTACTTCCCTTAGATCACTTGCTTTCCCTGTGGCAACATTATCAGAACGATGTGTTTTAGCCTCACCAGAGGATTTTGGAACTCTTTCCAAAACACCCTTGGTAAAATATTTCATGTCACTGGTACCTTTCCCAAGTTCCTTTTTTGCATCACCTACAGCCTTCGCTGAGAGGCCTACCTCCTTAGCCGCAGTTAGATTCACATTGCTACGGCTGTCTGTACTTGTGCTAGATCTAACAGCAGGTAGATCTCTGGCATTGGTTGCATCAGATGCGGAAGGCCTCTTAAGCCCCTTTTTTTTCCCATGCATCCCAACACTAGGTTGCCTAGATTTGCCAATGTCACGCTTTCTGAAAGAAGGTCCTTCCTGTTTCAACAGAGCCTCAGTTTCAAAAATGCCAGCCATCTCTTTTACAATACATTCTCGCAAACCACTGGCAGCCAATGACTCAGGCGATTCCCTTGGATAATATACCAGTGCATTATTGACCATTAGCAGCAAATCTCTAAAGAAATGCATGCTACCAGGATATCGACCTTCCTCCAGTCTGGAGCGAATCAAACCCAAATCTAAAGGGGCCCTGATAAGACTATCATACCTTGGATTGTCCTGCATCAACAGCACAACACATACACCTTAGCCACAGAACCACAGAATCACAAAAGGAAACATCTCTGGTCCCATTCACATTTGATAAAACAAACCAATCAATTAAAGAACTTTGCAATCCAGCAGGCAAGTAAAAGCACAACACTGTCAAACTGTCTGTCCATTAATAGATAACAGAATTTTGAATCATATTAAAGCATAAATGTAACATCGAGCCTGCAGCTACATGCAGAACATACACATGAATATTCAAACACAATGCTGTTCTGAAAGGGCAGACTATCTGTCTGTGCCAATGACCATGTCTTAAGATATTTCAGAGCACAAAAACTTCTTTACCTGGCTTTCCTGATTGTGCTTAAACCAAGGAGCACACTTATGACCACAGATAGTTCGGAGAGACTCAAGAAGAGGTAAAAGCTTTCCAGACACTTTAGGCTCCCTCCTGTTCCTCCTGCTCATTGGAGAGATATCCTCATTTCCATCAACAAAAGAGCCCACCTCACTTCTCTCAACTCTGCTATCACCAGACCTCTCCATCAGATGCCACACTTCAGTATCATATTCATTTTCTGGCTTGGCTCTTTGAAATTGTAAGCTGTCACTGCCTTCATGACTCGTTGTCATTGACTCCATCTTAACAGATGCCTCAGTTGGGGTTCCCACATCTCTCTCTTCCTTAACAATAGACGAAGGGCCTGTAGAGGTTCTTTTGCTCAGGTTTCTTCTCTTTCCCCAACCAGTCACCCTTCCTCTCTTTCTTGTTTGTTCTCCTTTGGGATCACCAGCCTCAGCAGACTCACCCCAAACCTCATGAAGTTCAGAGTTCTCTGTAGAACTTGTGCTTTGAAGCTTTGTGTCACTATCCACATGTCTTGAACCAGTGCAAACCTCTCTAGAATTAGTTTCTTTCTTGATCTCTGGAGCAACAGGTTTTGACGTGGCATCTTCAGCACCGAGTTTTTCCGGTGCATCTTTGGCAAAAGCAGGTCCTTGATTTGTGTTCTTCACATCATGTGCAGCAGAGGCTGCTTCCTGCTTAATATGTTCTGTGCTATCTGCTGATTCGACTGGCAGAACCTGCTTGACATCCAGTGCAGGCACCCTGTCAGATGCTGCACAGGATCTGTCCTGTCTCTCGTCTACTTGTGTGCAAATCTGCATCCCAGAAATCGGACCATCATGAGGGGCATTCTGCTGCTGCTTTAGGCGTGAAAGTGCTTGCACTAAGCCAGCTGGAGGATCCACCTGCATATTAGATCCATCGGTGATGCCCTCAGATTTAGGGGGTAATAGAGACCTGCCATTTTCAGCAGTATTGACTGACACCTGTAAACCTGTTGATCTGGCACCATTGGCATCACAGGGATTCAGTGAGTCCAACTGTGTTCGGGTAACCAAGGATTCAGGTAACACTGCATTATCATTCTCAGAAACACTCCTGTAATTAGCAGGGGAAAGAGGACTACCTGTCTTTTTCACCACTGCTTCATGTCCATTCTCATCCTGGACTTTGAAGCACAAGCCTACTTCAGGCTTCTTAACCAAGTATTCTCTGCTGCATTTACTACTATTGAGATCAGAATCACCAATCCTCAAAAGACTTTCTGAGGATACAATTGGCTTAACCTCCACCTCAACTTCTTGCACACCAGCATCAGCTACTTCATCTTTGGGACCACCAACCTTTGACTCTGGCTCATGGCCTGCCACTGCTAGAACTGTCTTCGCAGTTTCTGATTTGTCAGGGGCTAGCAGTTCAGGGACAGTCAGTTTCTCATCCTTTGAGGTTGTAACAGTCCCATCATTTATCCCTGGAGGTGTTGGAGCATGGACCTTGCAGGCCTGCTTCAAAGAGGACACTTCTGTGGTGTTGCTAGACCTCTGACTTTCTACCCGAAGAGGAGTTTCACCTACTAAGGAACAAAATTGTGTACTCTTATCCCTTTCAGCTTCCAGCCTCTTGAGCTTGTTCTCAAGGGACCTGCAAATAGATGGTCACAAAGATCACATACCAACCCTCGCAAAGCATATAAGCGATGTGTTGGATGTGTTTGTGACACAAAAACGCTTACGGGATGGAGGAATCAAAGTGCTTGAGCTCTTGCTTAAGCTGAGAAACCCTAAGCCGCCTGAGCTCCTCAAACCAGGGCATTTGCCCATCCCTGAAGCATGAAGCAAAATTAGACACGGTCCAAAACAGCGGATCTGGAAGACAGAAACACGCAGGAAAATAGCAGCAGCGGAGATACCCCTCTCTCTCCAGGCTGCTGTACCGATCTTCGATGGAGAAATACTTTGCTCTGCACGCCTGCAATGCCATCAGATAATGAGAATATGCTGTTCTTGATCCTAGGAGGCGGTAAAGGAAGGGGGACCAAGACCTGATGACAGTACCTCGGGCGCTAAAGCGCTGAGCGGCATGTGGGAACGCGCCTGGAGCTCTGCGGACACAAGGGTCCAGTTGTTGGTGCCATGCTTCTTGACAGCACTGGCTAACAGGAGCTCCTCCCATGTTCCCCAGACATTACCAGAGCCCTGCTCTTGCCCCTCTGTTCCATTCCTACCCTCTCCTTCAAAATCTGCTCCTTTCTGTGCGTTTTGTTTTTCGTGTTTGGGCTGCGGGCCTGGAAGGCGAGCTTCCATGAAGGAGATGCTGATGCCCTGGTCTGCCTCAGCCATAGCCCTTCCTGCGCACGGATCTGGCCATGCTAGCTTCCTCTTGCGCCCCTTCCCTTGCTTGCAGTAATGGATCCCCTCAAGGCACATAAAGGAGGACAAGAGGGGATGGGAGCTGGATCTTCTTGTTAATCTTGGCAAAACAGGGCCAGGGCACCACCCACACACACACAGAGACAGATTGAATGGTTGATGTATTAATCTCTCTCCATCGCCATCTACATCTACATGTAAAGTGGCAGAAGAACAGGAAGGCGAACGAGAACGCAAAAATCAAACATGGCGCTTCATTAGGATTATTAAGCGCGTCATTAAGGCCAAGCATTCGACTAGCTATGGTATTAGCATTATTATTATTATTATTATTATTATTAATCGTGATTAAGGACAGGCACCTCATAGATCAGGGAACCGACCTCGACCACAGAAACGAAAAACTTGTGAATTTCTTGCACCCCTAGTGGAGGTCTGTATGCATACGAAGAAACGAAAGTTACATAAGTAGAATGCTGAGAAATTTACCAAAATGTCAAAATATTGTAGCACTACCTTGATTCTCATCGGCCTAAGAAAGTTGGTGGCTATTAACGTAAGAGGCACTTGCACGACCTTGTTGTTCATACCCGACTCACAAAGCAAAAATTTGAAGCTAAGAGCACCAATTATGGAATGTGTGCCAAAACGCAAACATCTTCGGGCCAGTATTGTAACAGAAAAAGGAAATGTACTGAGCATCTTGCTTACATGTCACTCATTGATTTGCTAAAAAGTGTCACAATACTAGCCCACAAGTGTGTACCTCTACCTTAGGAATTCCTCGCCCCCCCCCCCCCCCCCCCAAAAAATTGTATGTTGTAGATTGTATAAAAGATTGTAAAAATAAAAAATTCAATATTAGACTCATTCAATTCCATTTTATGTCCCCTTTATGCTCATACATTAGATCTCCAAAAAAAAGTGCACAGTGTGAAATCCCTCCTAAAAATCTCTCTCTCATTAGGTCTTGTATAATTGGCCCCCTTACCCTATATGTCACAAGCCTAAATTATCATGATTATTTATATGACATTTAATCACCTTACAAATATATTACAAATGATTACCCTGTAACCACTCTAGTTGAGGTGACTCAACAATTGTTTACTAACTCAGCCTCCTAGTTTTATGGGCACGGCAAGTGCTCTTCAAGAGTGAGGAGATTGCTCTCATAACTTACAAGTGAATAACTTGAAAGAGAAGTTGAACTAGAACTTGATTGTGAGATAACTCGATTATAAGAGAACTCAATTACATAAGAGAATTC
This sequence comes from Lygodium microphyllum, assembly GCF_053477565.2. Classification (NCBI taxonomy): domain Eukaryota; kingdom Viridiplantae; phylum Streptophyta; class Polypodiopsida; order Schizaeales; family Lygodiaceae; genus Lygodium; species Lygodium microphyllum. The sequence continues at coordinate 1,785,507 of NC_141139.1, read as the reverse complement.
ACATAAGAGTGTGGCTTGATTACAAGATAAGACTCGATACAAGACTAGACAAGAATTGGAAGAGAACTTACCTCGCAGGAGCCTCACAACTGGTGTTGGCAAGATTCAAGGGCTTGAAGCTCATGATGACCCCTATTTGTACTATAACCTAGGGAGGTTAAGGGGAACATATATCATTACAAGATGATGCCGCATATGGCATGACATGCACACTAACACATGGCATAGTGATATTAGCGATGACATAAGTGATGATGCTGATATCTTCCAGAATTTTCTAGAATCCTTTGGAAACTTCATGGAACCAAGGGCTATTCCAGCTTACAAACGAACCAAGGGCTATCCTTGCTTGAGCATCTGTTACATTATTCCCCCTTCTAACATCGAGTTCCACGAGGGGCGGTGATGTGCTTTTGAATCGGCCTTGGCTTGGTTCGGTATTGAAGATGAAATCTACGAACCCTAACATGAGCTCTTTAAAGATGTGAAGTTGGTTCCCATGTTCGTTCACTTGTATCATAGCCCTTCCAATGGACAAGATATTGTAATCTACCTCTTGAAATTCTTGAATCTAGGATTTTGTCTACTTCATATTCTTAATGATCTTCAATTATGATTGGATGCAATGGCTTTGGTATTATTTCAGGGATACTAGATGTATGACATGGCTCCAAGATTGAAACATGGAATGGAAGATGGATTTTCATAGATTGGGAAGCTGGAGACGATAGGTGACTAGATTTACTTGGCCAAGAATCTTAAAGGGCCCAAGTCATTGATAATCGCTTTTTTGGGAAGGGTAAGAAGAATGTAGATCACATTGAAGAAGCCACACTAGATCTCCAATTTTGTATGATGGATGTTGCATGCGAAGCTTATCTGCATTTCTCTTATATTTCTCTTTATTGTCCCTTCTCTATTGATACTCTTGGTTGTTGGGATAAAGCTTACCATTTTTGTGAATCGATCAACCACCACCAAGATGGAATCATACCCTCTGGAAGAATATAGTTCAACAATGAAATCCATGGATAAGGATGGCCATGGCTTACTTGGAATAGGTAATGGTTAAAGAAAGTCATGAAGTCGATAATAGAGTTGAAATCTACCCATCTATCCATACGGCAAAAATCTCATCTCTTTTCCTCTAAAATAGCACGTGATTGGGATCTAAAATCGAATCCTAAAAAATATATGCATATAGCTATTTATCCTAAATTTTCCTTATAGGGAAAGCACTTAACTTATTGGGTCCACCTAGCCATCAACTATTTTCTATCAAGAAAGATGATTGCCCACTTTTCATTTAAGTGTGGCTTTTATTTAATTGGCTTCGGTTTGACTAGGCAGCCCTGGGTCTATCTTATTATGAAGCACTTGGCCTCAACCCACAAGGATTAGCTTGAAGGTTACTACAAGGCTCCACATTCTCTAACAGCATTCTAGCGCCCAATCTAGGTGATAACATTGTGACCCTACAAGATTGAGAGCAGGTCAATTGTCATACTTGTTTCAAAGTGAGTAAGAGACAAGGGAGAGTTGAAGTCTACCCCTCTATAAGGAAAAATCTCATCTCTGTTCCTCTAAAATAGCACGTGATTGGGATCTAAAATCGAATCCTTACAAAATTCTGCATATAGCTCTTTACCCTAAATTTTCCTTATAGGGAAAGCACTTGACTTATTAGGTCCACCCAGCCATCAACTATTTTCCATCGGCAAAGATGGTTGCCCACTTTTCATTTAAGTGTGGTTTTTATTTAGTTTTCTAAATAAAGTATGCTAATACATTATTTAACATATACAAGCAGCTTTCTTAATTATCCTTCGACACTAGGTTCATTCCATATCTTCATTAGGCACAACACAAAAGCAACAGAGACAATCCTTTCAAAATATCTGCTTAATTAGTTAACAATTTATTTTAAAGTGAGTGAGAGACAAGGGAGAGTTGAACTCTATCCCTCTACCCATAAGACAAAATCTCATATTCGTTTCTCTAAAACAACACGTGATTGCGAAGAATCCTAGAAAATTTTTGCATATAGCTCTTTATCCTAAATTTTCCATATAGGGAAAGCACCTGACTTACTCGATCCACCCATCCATCAACCATTTTCCATTGGGAAAGACGGTTGCCCACTTTTTATTTAAATGTGGTTTTTCTTTAATTTTCTAAATAAAGCATGCTAATAAACAGTTTGACATATACAAGTAGCTTTCTTAATTATCCTTCAACACTAGGTTCATTTCACATCTTCATTAGACACATCACAAAAGCAACAAAGACAGTTCTTTCAAAATATCTACTTTATTATTTAATAATCATTACATTAGATTCTTGTTCATAGTGCTAGATACAAAAAGACCTGCTCTCTTTCTTAGAGTAATAAACCAACCCATGAATTCTCAAGCTCCTAATGCTCACCGCATCGTACTGGTACGAATTGTTCTCCATATGAGGGCCAACAAGGTAATCATCCTTTTTCGACAAGAGCCCCTACCCCTAGTTACGCGTTGCCATATGAGGTAACCTTTCATATGATACCTTCTTGCCTAACACTCATAGTCGAAACAAAATCAGCTCAAATCGAACACCAACAATTGCCCTTGAAGAAGGTACAATCTGCTTAATCCTACAAGATATCTAGGCATATGCAAAAGTTTTTAATAAAATCCTTAGATGTGTATCATATACAACATCCAACGTAAACAATAGCCGATCAATCCTTCTCAAATAGGCTTATACTATTTAAACTACCATGGAGATTTATACATTTAATATGACCATACTTCCTAATTTAAGTGATTGTTTCAATCGAGTAGACATTCTAGTATTCAATCATTTGATAAAATTTTCACACATTAGTGGCTAGAATTACATGCCTTTACACCCATTCTGTTTTATTTTTTGAATAACTTCTAAGCATTAATTTTAATTTAATATATCATATTATTTTGTAAGATTTATTCCTTGACTATAAAAGAATAATCTATAATTTATTTATGGTCAAATTAGGTGTGCAACGAGATTTTAACAAATGATAAAAATGTAAGATATGCCTTCTTGATTTTTTATAAATTATTAATGTGCATGCATAAATGTCATAGTGATTTTTTAATCATACAAAGTGCGATAAAATATGCACTCTTTTTTTTAATAAATCCTATGGTTTTTTTTACAAATAGACACCAAATAACATAAGTATAAATAAAAACCAAATAAATATATATTAATTCATTAATAATAAGTCAACCAAAACATATGTTTATGGGTATTTAGAAGCTTGGCAAATTATCAATTAAATAGATGGATAATCTATAATTGTTTCCTAGGAATAATAAGGATAATTCTAGAAATTATGTATGAATACTTAGACCAAATAATAGTTAGTTTTGTACATTGAAATAGATAGCATCATTCACCACTAGTTCCCTTGCGTTGAGTGTCATTGAAGAGGGACCCACCATGTTGGAGGGACCTGCCTCATTCGACACGTTGACCTTCTTGTGCAGGGGTATGATGGATGGAAAAAAAGGAAACAGGTAGGATGAGATAAAGGAAGCAGTTAGGATGGGATAAACAAATACTACAACATATAGGCCCCATACCAATGTTCAAATCGCTAAAAACATTGATATATGTGTCTCTACGGATCTGTCGCTATGTACATCACTATTTGCATCACTATATAGCGTTGGTTTGCAACACAAATAGAGATGGTTGCATTGTTTATTTGTGACCAAATAGCAATAGGTACAAGTTTATTTGTGATGCAAATAGTGACAGTTGCATAGAAAAAAAATTGGGTGGCAAGGCTACATTCCAACCACATATGCTAAAATATTTCATAAATCATTTACAAAATTGAATATATAACTATTATCCAAATATATTCATAAATATTCCATGAAGAGGATGAGAAATGTATCTAAAGAAGCTACATAGAAGGAGTTTGCATGGAGCATAGAGCCAAAAAAGGGAGGGATATGCATCCATGAATCCAAGTGACTACTACAACTCCTCACCATTTGAACAACCAAAGATTAATCTAGAGTACATAATGTATCACAAGAACTATAAACTTGAAACATGAAAGATATTGTCAAGTGGCACTTACATGAGGGGATGAGTACCTTTAATGGTTCTCCCTTGTGTGCACGTTAACGGGATGAGTACCTTGAATGGTTCTCTATTAGCACGGGGCACACTCCTAAGAATGAACTACTTTTTGTCTTGGGCAAAAGGTTGATGGGGATGCATATCCTTTCCGAGTGTGAGACTTGCAGGTGTGAACATGGGTGAAGCTGTACATGGGTGATGTACATGGGTGATGCCACAATATTCATATCTCAAGTATTAACATCTATGTGATTTGATTATTTAATGGAATTCCAATGATTAGTTGATTTATTTTGGCTAGTTGCATTTATTTAGTTAATTATTGTTTAATATGATTTTTTGAATTTTTGACAATAGCTGACGTGTAGAGCACGATGAATTGAATATACTTGGCAAAGCACAATTTATTCCAAAGACTTCTTCATTAATTTATTTAAATAAATGCACCGTTGTTTATTCTAAGCTTATTCTAAGGCGTATGTACATCCTTTTTGTAAATATTTACTTGAGATTTTAGAAGATATTTTAGAAATATGGCTCTCAGAGGTTGTGGGTTGTGCAATTGATTGTAACCATCGATTCAGTTAGCTCAAACTCTTTTGCAAGAAAAGAGTGACTATAAAGGGTCCATCTTTGGGCAAAGTAAGATTCATATTAATATTATAAATATGGCATGGAGGAGACACCCACTCCATATATGGGGGAAAATTGCATCCAATAGTGTGTTGCTCATATTTACTTTACTCTTCTTTTAGTCTACTTTGAGTGTTATGAGTCATGCTATCAAGTTTTATAAGACCATTTCAGGTCCCATCAAAAAGGGGTGTTTATTTTGTGTTCTCTTTTTCTATCAATGAGAAATATGAAGAAGATGAACATAAATATCATTTTTGTTGAAGACAAAACAGTGGGAGATTGTTTCTATGATGCTACATGAAGATTTGTTATTTTCCTTGTGGTGGTTCTCTAAAGAATGAAACAAAAGCTTGTTGATGTTAGAAGATAGATTTTCTTGTAGTAGAAACCCTTTTCCTTGGTTTCTCTCTTGGGGCTCCATGTTTTTGGTGCATAGCCGATGAAACTTGCCATCAACAAGCATAATAAGAGGTTGAAAATGAAGAAAATGGCTTTGCCAAGAAGAGAAGAATTCAATGGATGTTTGCAAAGTTTCTTCTTCCATTGAAGATTTGGAGATTCTTATTGCCAAAGCCACTTTTCACAAGAAGTTCATCCCACAATGACTGAAACATATTACCATCATGGTGTAGGCTCTATGTGGTGGACTATTTCCTCTTTCAGTTGAAGCAACAGAGACGTGCATCTTGGTGGCAAATTGTTTGGGAACAAACTGAAGTGCAAAAACAGAGAGAATGACCATCCATGGAAGATTTAGCCTTCATTGAGAAGTTTCTAGACATTATCAAGTGGGAGATCGTGAAGAAGCTTCAGGAGTCGTGGTCAGTGGAGGTTCATGAAAATAAGAAAGAAAAGAGTTGGAATTTGTTCATGGATGCTCAACAACAGGACATGTGGGATGCTTGGTGCATTGACGATCTCATGTTTGTTCAATTAGCAACCTACTGGAATTGGTGGATAGATTATTCTTCACAACATACAATGTTGAAACCATCAGAACTTGGCATTGCTATGATGATGTCACCACAACAATGCTTAGATGCATGAACTTTGACACCTTCAGAACTAAATACCTTCCTCTATGCAATGGCATGAAATCTAAATTCAGAGATGTTGAAAAGAAGGAAGTAGAAGAGATGTTGGGAAGAGAGTCATCCAGAGTCTAAAGCCTTCTGTTATCCTTATGTGGGAGCACTAACATTTTAGTGGAGCCAACCCCCTCATGAATTATGCCATAAGGAGATAAGCGCTAGAATGAGTCCAGAGGTAGGTGAGAAGAAAGAAGAAAAATATCAAGGCTGAGAACAAGCTTGTAGCAAAAGCCTCCTTCGACGCCTTAAAAGCACTCTTTACAAAAGTCCCCATGGCAACTCAAGGTCCCCTTCCTAGTCAAATTCGTCCTGGAAATATTGATGACATGCCAACAAATGTAGTCCCATTGCCAATCCTTAAGGGAGAGTACCATGAAGACCCCGATCTTCATGTAGCAGAATTTATGGTAGCAAGTGTGGCTAACAATGTCAGAACCCCCCCAGCATTGGTTAGCAATATTTCCTACCACTTTCAAGGGCGTGGCGTTTCAATGGTACGAGAGACAAGCAATAGGAACTTTTGGCACATGGGATGACTTGAAGTGGGCCTTCCTCACTAAATTTAGGCGTGAAGGTTTTGAAGAGCGGATGTGAGAGGAGTTCATGAACCTAAGTCAGTCCTATGGAGAAAGAGTAGAAGCTTATATCTTGCAAATGGAATCCATCTTGAAGAGATGGACCAATCATCATTTGAATGAAGGCATCTAGAAAGGAGTGTTCCTCAGAGGCCTACAACCAGAAGTCCGCAAGTTTGTAGAATTGAGAAGACTAGTCAATCTGCAAGCTACAGTGGAAGATGCAAGACTATATGACGAAGTTAAAGAAAGGTTGTCAATGACCTCAATAAGAGGAGTCTTACCTCCTCCCATGCCAAGAGTGGTATACCCACTAAATGGAGTTCCAAGAATAGTTCCCTACCCCTACTCCAAGATGCAAATAGTGCCGCAATATAATGCATCTAATCCACAGTGGCTGCAGATAACAATGCCTCAAATGATGGTTCAACCACAATAGCAATGGTCTCAAACAGTTCCTCCAATGATGGCGACTCAACAACAGTGGAATCCTACCCATTGGAATCAACAACTCCAAGTCTCAACAAGAGCTCTGAATCAGAACTAGAATAGAGGACCTCCTGGATCAACACAACCAGTGTATGCAGTAATCACAGAAGCTTCCCAAAACCCTACAATAAGTACTCTAGGAGGTGAAAATCTGAAGGACTACCTATCAAGAAAGAGCTTATGGATGTGATTACAAAGGAGCTACAAATGCTGAAGGTGAATATTGCCAATATATCCACTCCTGCGGGAGGTGGGAGAGATGTGACGTGTTCTAATACATGGTGTGGAAAGTGTCATCAACCAGGACATTTAGCCATTGAATGTACCCAAAAGCCAACCATTCATGGAGCCTTCTGTTCATACTATTTGAGGAAGAACCATACAGAGGATATTTGCTCTCTAAAAGAGATGCACGAATGAAGAAAGAAAGATGAAGATGCAAGATTCAACTTGTTGGAATCCAAAATGACAACACAGAACATTGGACCAAAGCTCGGGGAGTTTGGTCCTGATTTCGGTCCAAGGAGGTTTCCCTCTCAAAGTTATAGAGGACGATGGTGGTAGTCAGAGATTAGAAGTGGAGTGTTATAGATGTGGAGAAAAGGGTCATATCTCACCAAATTGTCCAAACCCTAGAAGAGCTGTGGATTACAAGCCCTTGAGCAGTTGATGCAAAGGAGAAGGCCACACTACAAAAGATTGTCCAAGTTCAGCCCCTTTGGACAAGACCTTTGGACAAGAGTTCAGAATCAGCTACAAAAGTTCAGCCCCTTTGGACAAGACCCAAGAATCAGCTTCCAATTTGGTGGAATTGGAAGTGGCTGTAATAACGCGAGCAAAGAAAGGAGAATCAGTAGCCCCAAAAGAGAACGCTCCTTCAGCCAGGACTATGAAGTTCAACCTTTCTCAAGATAAGTAGAACAATGCAGTCCAAAACAATGTAGTATAGAGCCACAGAGAGCTACACAGATTGTTGCAGAGACAAGACCTGGGGTCCAAGAAATAGAGGATACAGAAGTACCTCCTCATGAAGAAGAAGCACAGATGTTGCCACTCCTGGAATTAAAAGGGAAGATAAAAGTGGGTGTGGCCCCATTTCCCAATTGATTGGAAAATCCTGTGGATCCTATCAAAGAGTATGATTTAGTCAAAGATCTAGAAACCTTTAAACCAAACCTAACCTTCCAACAGTTTGCTGATGTTGTCTCCTAGTTGACACCCAAGAAGAAGAGGCCTAATAATTTTTCCCTCCATGGTGACCAAGTCCAATAGAGCTTCAGAACCCGTGAAGGAAGTAGATATGACTAATGCCTTCCTAGATCCTGGAGCCCCCGAGATTGACATATGGATAGAATGATACTTTATTGCATATGTATTGATTGATGGAGGCTTATCAGTAACAATCATGATGGATGTGACAATGAAGGATCTAGGTAAAGGAATGCAACCTACATAGTGGCTTATCAGATTGGCATACCAAAGTAGAATCAAACCATTGGGCATCCTCCCATATGTAAAAACAACCCTTGCAAGAAGAGACTATTGGTTGACAAATTTGGTGGTCAAACCAAATTCCTATAGACCTCATACCCTCTACTGTTGGGAAGACCTTGGCTTTTTGAAGCAAGAGCAAGGACGGTCAGACTGGTTCAAAGGAACCCTAACCCTAGGGAGAGGACCCAATAAAGTGGTGTTGAAGTTGTATGGATCGCAAAAAGGAAATGGATCTACCTCCATCAAAGTCATAATAGACTCCTCAAAATGAAGTAACAGATGGTACATTAGGAGACGAAGAGGCTATCAAATAGATCTTTCCTAAAAGCCAACTACTGAAGGAAGCAAAGTCTTTGTCCATGGGAGAATACCTCCTACCTAAACCCGAATTGACTTCTGAAATCACCTATGATAGTGAAATAGAAGCATGGATGTACTATTCTCCCTGTTACATGGCAGTCACTTGTAGAGTTAGAGACAGAAGCAGAGGACATAATAGAGAGCTTGTTCTTCTCTCACAGAATACCCACAGATGTAGAAATAGATCTTGAAGAGGATGAAAGTGATAATGCAGACTAATATTATGAAAGTGAGCTAGAAGGATCTATCCTACTCACAGAAGGCAGAGATGAGGAAGACGTTCTTGACGTTCTTGAAGCCTCAGAAGTAGAAGATCCCTTTCTGTTTGACAGAATGATTGTGGTACCCTTTGGACAGATCCATGAATCATGTCATACGCAAAGCCTTATAAAGAATGGATTAAGAAGAATAGGCCTTCCTTCAGTAGTGGCTCTTGAGCTTCAACAACGATGGATGGGTCCTTATAAGATACTTGCTATCAATCCGAATGGCTCTGCACACAGTTGATGCCTCTGATGATCCCTTTCAGATCAATGGCTATCGCCTAAAGAAGTACTTCCCTCCTTGGGGATCTTGACAATCACAATCGGTCCACTCTTTCCCTTTTGCGAGTTGCACTGGCCTTCTCCTTGTGCTATTGATAGCCATTACGCTCTTATTTATGAGGCGGCATCCTTTTGCTAGCCTCTCCTAGACACCTCCCATCCTTACTATGTTCTCTTCTCATATGATCCAGCCGTGGTGGTGAGGATGGTCCTAACACATGGTATTTCTACCATTCTCTTTATTTTTAAAAAAAGAACAAAAAATATATCGGTCATGGGAGAAAAGGACTTCGGACCCTGTCATGCCGACCTATTATTTGAGAAAAAGTGAAAGCACCCTTGGGAGTAGGAAAGAAAAAAAAAACAAAAAAAGAGAAAAAAAAACAAAACAAACTGCTATGGGAGAAAAGGAAGCAATTCCCTGTCATAGTAGGCCTTGTTCTGAGAAAAGGTGGTAAACACCCTTGGGCGGGAAGCTGGTTGTGGAAAAGGTGGTAACACCCCACAGTCTAGGATAGCCGAATCATCATGATAGACACTTTTTCAGAAGAAATTCCAAAGCCACCTTCCTTGGTGTGATGTCTCTGTACTCCTCGCAGAACATGTGATTCCCTCACACAAATGACATGATCTCCATAAAATCTACAGTACCAGATATATGGGCTACCTCCCTGGGTCCACCTCATCTTCAAACCCTGAAGACAATAATAGACAAAGCAATCTTCATCAACCACCCCTTGAGTGATGCGAGGTTTCATCCTAACAAGATGGGATGTGAGTATGGTTTGCCCTCTGTATCTATCAGTGAGTGTGAGAGAGAGGGTGGGGTGAGTGACCAATACTTTTCCTTCAATTCAAATGAGAGGTGAGCTATATGGAATGGAGTGTGCATGCATGGGTTGGGCCTCTCAATGCACAATCCATGATCTGTTCCTGTGCACTGCACTATAAGGCTCATTGGCCTTCCTTCTTACATTGTATGCCAGCATAGGGTTGGATGCACTATTGCACCATCAAATGCACACAAGGCATACAACCTTTGCACAAGCACAAGTGAGGATTACATCAATGGGTATAAGGAATGGGTTACCCTCATGTATTTTCAAATAGAGTGTGCGACAGAGGGGGTTAGAGTGTGACTGGTGTGTCCTCAAAACAATCATTGAGAGGTGAGGATTGAGGGACGTTACGACATTAGAGTAATGTATGTTTTCTTTTCCCTTTGCACCCACGAGATTGGTCTCTACTATCACCATAGGACACATCATCCTCTTCTGTACACTACTGCGCAACAAGGCTCCTTGGCCTTCCTGCTTGCACTTATGCTACCAAACGGGGTTGGATGCAAGAATGCACCATCAACTATGCACCCTAGCATATTCCTTTTGTCCCATTCCCCTTGTTGATTTCTAAACCGGGGGTGCGATGCGGGTTTTCTTAATCATTGACTCAAGCGATGTGAGTTATGGGGTGAGCGAGTATTTCTTCGTTTCCATTTGTGCGACTGTGCGATGAGTGCAACCTTCTTCGTCATCATTGGATTTCTTGTGCCTTGATCAGCAAAACTACCTCCTTGGGTGTTTCTGCATAGTCCTTGCCATGCTAGACGTCTGCTGTGAAGACATCCGGGTACCTCCTGTAGATGACTGCGATATAGGACGCGACGTCAACTGTCAATCGCAACTCTCGACAACATGGGCCAATTATTTCTAATCCTACACCTTTTGTTTGCATGTGACAGTAAATGTTTTAAGTGTGGGGACGTTAAAGTACAATTCGGTGCCAAGTCTCGTGTTCATGTGACATCATTTACCCCTATCCAGTAAGGTTTTAAGTGTGGGGATGCGTCCCTGTGCATCTACCGAACACACATCTTGCATTTGTCATTCACAAAATCTACATCTATCCCATATCTTCCTTTTACCTCAATGGGTCCCTTGCCCATCCACTAGCCCTTGTCTACCTTTCCTATAGCGGCGGTTCGCATGGTTCTTTCTTTTGAAATGGTGTTTTGGTCGTTTTTCGTGTGAACACCCCCTACGTTCACCAAACCCCAAATTCAACCTTACAACCATGTTTATCCCTTTAAATTGTTCCTTTGCCCTTTTTTACCATCCCCTATTCCGCGTAACAGATTGGAAATTATTAATTTTTGAAGAAATCCCCACTAATTGGACGTTTTTTCATGTGAATGCTCCTTTATTGTTTCAAAATGCTGATCTGATGTGACACTCCCGTTCTACACCTACCCAATGATATATTTCCTTTATACACCCTACCATTTCGATGTCTGGTTTGTCCGTTATTAATTTTTGCAGGTTTTCATGTCTTTTTTGTACGTATTTCTCCCCTTCTTCCATATGAACCTACCATGTTCTCCTCGGAATTCCATTCTAACTAGATAGCCTTGTTCGGCCACCCTTTTTGCAAATTTGTCATTTTTCCTCCACCTTGTTTTGACTTCTCAATTTATTATTATTAATTTTTATTGGTGTTTTTGAGCTTCATTTTATTGTTTTTTCCATGTGAATGCCTCCTAACCCCATCCGAACTGAGTTCTACTGTGGCAGCCTTGAAGATCATCTATGTCCTGACATTTTTTCTTTTGACTGGCCTTCATTCTGGTGCACGAATCATTCAATATTAATTTCCAAATCCCTTTTCAAGTATGATTTTTGGGGTTTTTCCATGTGAATGGGGCTTATCTTGATCAGCACTATGTTCTGACATGATAGGATTGTCGGGCACTTTCTTGTGCACATTTTTCCTTCTTCCCTCACTTCATTCCGACCAATGGATTTTTCGATATTAATTCTCGTATGCATTTTTGGGCTCGATTTTTGTGTTTTTCGCATGAGAACCCCTCCTCATTCCCTTGGATATTCGTTTTAATGTGTCATCCTTATGAATCCCCTTCCCCTGAACCTTTTTCCTTTTTCTTGCCCTTCGTTCCGGCCCTTGGTTCTTTTCGTATTAATTTTTGCATCCATTTTAGCGTCCCTTTTTTGGGTTTTTCCTATGTGAACACCCTCATTTCGCCTTAGCCACCCTGTTGCACTTTTCCTTCCTCTTCCCCTCATCATCTGGCACATTTTTCCTTTTTATGGAATTTCGTTTTGATGCACGGTTTGGGTGTTATTAATTTTTATTTGTCTCACCATGTTGCCACGTGCCTCGCCTTGCACGTGAATGCGCGTGTTTTTGCTTTTACATGCCTCGCGACATCCCCATGGCGTTCACAACTCCCCTGTTGTCGTCTTGGCCCCGTTTGCTCCCGCCGACACAAAAATTTTTACCCTCGCGTCGCACCTCTGTGCGGGACGAGGTGGGAACTCCCTTGATTTTATTATTCTTATTATTGATCATTTTTTTAATATTAATTTTTTTAAAAAAAACCCCTCCCTGATGGTTTCCCCCTCTCCTTCCTTCCTCTTTTCTCTCTCCTCTTCTTTCCCTCCCTTTCTTTCTTTTTCTCTCTCCCTGAGCCCTCCCTCTCTCTCCCCTATCTCCCTGCTCCTACGTTTCCTTTCCCTCCTCCTCCTTTCCTTCTCTTCTTCTTCTCCCCCACTCCCGCCATCTCCTCTTTCTTCCCACCACTCCTGCCATCTCCTCCTCCTCCCCCCTCCTCCTCTTCCCTCCTTCTCGTCCCCCCATCTCCTCCTCCTCTTCTTTCTTCTCATTCTTCTCCACTCCCCCTCCCCTCTTCGCAGCCGTCGCCGTTGCCTTTCTCCTCGACTACCCGCAGTTCTGGCCGTTGCCACCGTCGTTGTCTGTGCCCGCTACTCAGTCTCATTTGCCGTCGTCGCCGCCGAACGTGCCGCTCGCCGCGTTGTGTCATCTCTCGCCTGCACCTGCACAACCTGCCCCCTTCCCTTCCCCCTTCCAACCCCGTCCCACCAGTCCCCCCTCTTTCCTCCCACTACCCCTTCCTTACCCTTCCCCCCCCTGCCCACCCACCCACCCTGCCCGCCCGTCCCCGTCCCTAACCCACCCCACTAACCTAACCCATCTAACTAGTGCTAAACCCCCCAAACCCCCCCCCCCCCCCCCCCCCCCCCCCCCCCCCCCCCCTCCCACCACTAAACCTAAACCCACACCCAACTAAACCCAACCACACCCCCCCATCTAACTACCCCTTACCCCCTCAATTCCCCATTCAGCCCCCCTTCCCACTCTCTCACCCCCACCCCTCTTAGCCCCTTTTCCCCCTTTCTTTTGCCCCCTCTACCAGCACCTCCATTTCCCTCTCCCTCCATGTTCGTGCGATCGTTCGTGGGCGTTTGTACATAGTTGTGCGGGAGTACGTCCGGTGTTCGCGTACGTGGCTTCATGGGGGAGTCTATGTGGTTTTTCGAGCAGGCGTTCACGCACAAGGCCACATGTAGAACTCGTTTGTGGGTGTGCACAGTCGTTATTCACATGCAACAGTCGAGTACCTCCTTTTATTTTCCAAAAACTCGCAAAAAATACTTAAAAATACTTTAAAACATTTAAAAACTTAATTAAAAATTCATATAAATCCAATAAAACCCCCCCAAAAAATACCTGAAATTTTCTATGACAATTGAAAAGTTTTTTGGCTTATTTTACTAGTCATAATTGTAGAAAATTAATTGTAAAAATATTCAAAATCCTTTTAAAATTCATAAAAATTGAATAAATTTCATAAAAATCAATAAAAATAAAAAATAATTCCAAAAAATTTCAAAAAATCCTAAAAACTCATTTGCATATTTGTGGCATGTTCCATCCGTTGAAAATATTGTACTTATGAAAAAAATATTATTTTAAGGCAAAAAATGCTAAAATTTTTAATCTAAATTTATAGAAATTTCATTTTACAGTCCAAAAATACGCTAAAAAATACTGAAAAATAAAAGACACATTGTTGAAATCGAATGGTTCAAATTTCACTCAAGGTTTTTATTGTTGAAACCTAATAAACAAAAAAACAAAAACACATAAATAATAACAATAAAAATAATAATAACACCAAACACTAATCAAAGTTAAATAAACCAAAGATGACCCACTAATCTTGCCTTGATATTTTTTAAAAATAAAAAATATGTGGTTTCATTTTTTTTTAGTTAGTGGCTTTTGCTTTTTTGTTGGATTCATTACAGCTTGGGACCCCTCCATGCACCCTTAGTTTCCCTCCGTGCGCCCTCAGTTTCTTGCATACACACCCCTGCCAGGTGTTTATTTTTTATATTTACTACTTTATTTATTTTTTGTCACCCCATAATCACAATTAATTGTTAAAATGAACTTTAATCACTTACTTTTCCACGTGCGCTCGTGTTAAACACATATTTTTCTAATAAAATAAAATAAACTAGCCGTTCACTTAGCATGTGCTTCGTGCGCTATAGACACATCTAAGTTTATTTAAAAATGAACCTGCCATCACAAGTGCACGTACTACACAAAAAGTGCTAAACACACACTTAGTTTTTAATCAATGAATTTGCATTTAGAGACCTCAGTTTGGGTATTGGAGTCCGGGTTTCGTTTAAAGTACCATTTCACCCCTAATAATTTGTAATTAATATTTTAAGAAGGAACCACCATTTTCTTGTTAAGGTTTAACACTTAATAAAATTCCACCCATTTTTAACATAATTTCTTAAAACTAATTCCCCTCGTTGCACTTATTTTTCTTTTCAATACAAGCGCTTCGTGGGATGGGCACGTGCAGTCTTTTGAGTTGTCATTGCTTACCGAAGTTCTGGTCATGTTATGAGTGGATTGCTGTTGTATTATGGCTTGGTTTCTATGATACGATTATGGGTACGATCTGTAGTTTTCTTTTTTGCTTGATACAAGGATTCAGCGTGTTTGTATGTCTTACATCGCATGAAGCTTTCAGTCGCATATGTGTAGAGGTCATGCCGAATTTTTTCTAGGATGTGGATTGCTTGGGGTGGTCAGTCAGTCAGTCACGTTTGTGTGTGTCTATTATGGTCGATCTCTTATTTTTGGTTATTCTGTTGTTTTGCAGGCATGATTTTATGTGTGTGTGGTGTGTGCGTGTAATCTATCTGAATGGTGCCTCACGCTCCTCCTCCAGTCCAGTACGTCCCCTTGGTATCTCACAATTATTCTTTATTGTTGGAGTCTGAACTTAATGGCAAAGCAGGCTTAGCCAAGTTCATCACACTCTCATTACCACTCATTCTAGAGAATACTGATACTTGTGATCAGTTTCTAGCCTCTTAGAGTAAGAGGTTTGGTCCTATCAGAGGAACAATTTTCCAATTGACGCCTAAAAGTTTGGGCACGGCTTTGTCTTTACCCTATCGGGGAGACTCTTTCCCTATTGCTAGACAACTGTTTTCGAATGAGGATATCCTTAAATTGTTGCAAAAGCAGACACAAGATGTGTTGGATCCCAAGAAGGTTCTTACCACTTCTAACATCAGTGTCTCCATGATCTCCAATCCTGTGTGGAAGTAGCTATGCCAGTTTCTTCAGGACAAGTTTATGCCTGCCAAGACACCCTCCAATTATCTTTCAAAGGAGTTGTTTATAGCTTCCAAAATGGTGTTGAAAGGCATAACGATTGATTGGAGTTCCTACCTTCTGTCAAAAATGGATCAACACTTTGTCAGAGCCACAAGAGGTAATGTAACTAATGCTACATTTAGTTCCTACCTTTCTATCTTTTTGGCATATGCCGCCCCTTTGAAGGAAGTTTCTACCTTGATAGTTGATCCACTAGAAGCTCCTCCCCCTACTAAACATTTTGATGTTTTCATTGAGGATCTTGATCATATTCCTCCTATGGTAGTTCAGAGGAAATGCTTAAGATGAGTGGTTGAATCGGCCCCAGCTCCTCCTCTAGTCTCCATTCTTGATCAATCTAGTAGTCACCTACCAGCTTTCCTCACAATCCTGAATCTTTTTAGAGCACATCGTGAGGGTACTCTGGATATTTTTATCCCTTCAGTACACCACTTAGTAGCTGGAGATGGAATTTCCTTCCTATGTTAAGATGTTCATCATTCTATTGAGCTATCAGTGACTGCATGCATCCAATAGCTCTATTCCTCTTGCTATGACAAAGTCCAACAAACCAAAGCGGAGCTAACCAAAGCAACTGCAGAGCTAGATTCTGCTCATGAACGCTTCTGATCTTTGTACCCAAATGGAGCAACATACTAAGATCATTGACGCTCAGAAAATTGACATTTCTAGTTTGCACACTTAGTTGGCTGGCACTAAAACCCAAGTGGTTAATGTGATTGAGGAATGAGATAGATTGTTGAAGGAATCTCAAGAGCTTCAAGCTCTGCTAGTTGCCCAGACAGAGGAGCTTAAGATAGCAAATACCACCTTAGAACAGAGCAAAATCCAAATTCAGCAACTTAATGTGGAACTGGTCCAGTCACGTTATTCTACACCAAATCTTGAGCAACTAGTTTCTTCTTTGACCCTTGCGGACTTGGCAGTTCTCCAATGACATGCCACATTATGTTCGTTGTTTCAAGCTAAAGTGGAAAGACTGCAGTCCAGGATGAACTTATTATGGTCTTCATTTGAGCAATTTCATGAGTATATTCCTCATGACCATTCCTTTTTTGTCCACTATCAATTGCAGAAGTTGGCCTTCTATATTAAGCTCTCAACAATGGATCTACCTCTTGCAGAGGATGGTTGGTGTGGAGCTTGGTCTTTTGATTTGCTGACAGAAGTAGTCCATATGGTCTTTGAAGATTCTGTGACTTCGGGTACCATGCTGCTGTCCTATATGTATTTACGAGGTGATCTGTTGTTTCTCGATGATGAAGATTTGGCTTGGTATGTAGGGGATGTAGTCTTACAAGCTGCCTTGTATGTCAAGCAATTGGAGTTGGGGATAGATGATATGTCCTAGAGCTAACCTTCTAAAAAGGATTCTTGCCTTGACACATTATGGCATACAATGATTGATTCTGTAGTTCTGAACCAATGACAGAATAAAGCCTCTACTCATGTGTAGAACACTGACCAACTGAGGGTGGATCTTTTAGCTTATCTTGCCAAGAACCATCCATTTGATTCATCCTTCTTTGATGCCTACTATCGACGATCTGCTTTAGGTCCCTCCATTCCTAGCTTATTTTATTATCAAAAAATGGCCCATCCTATGATGCTTATTTTTCCCTTTTATCAATCCAACTTAGTAGCCATCTTACCTCTCCTTTTCCAACCTCAGGGTGCACCTCAAATTCCAATCTTTACCTATTGTTCTTTCATTGAAGATCGAGTATTTTCCCCTCTTCAACCTTATCCTTCCCCATCTATCAATATTCCTTCTACTTTTTCTGCTTATCAATTAACACCTTTCTTAACTGGTTCACCTAAATTCTTAGTTAATCCTTCTTTAGCTTCTTCCTCATTTTATGATTTTGCATATCCATCCCTTCATCCTCTTTTACCCATTCCTCTTCCATCTCCTACCACTTCTATTTCTCAACCCCCTCAGTTGTTTAGTGGATATGAAGGATTTGATCAACAGATTTCCAGAAGAAGAGGATGGAGCTCAACTGATTCTCTTACGGGACCAGAGATTAATTGGCCATTAATTCTAGGGGACTAGACAATTGCTAGTCAAGCGTACCAAAATTATCTCCATTTTTCCCAACAATATTCACAATCTCTAGATCCTTTAACGAGATTGACAACCCACTTTGCTTGGTACCTAGTATATATGCATAGGCATTCTCATAACGATCAAAAGACCATTTCAAAATTATGTATGAATGTCAATGTGAACATTTATTACCAACAATTGAATATCCTATATTTTCGTTCCCTTTGTCTACCTAGCAGATACCTTGTTTTGCTAGAAAGAATGTGCTGTCTTCAATTATTTCAGAATCCTCCCAAATCTTTTGTAGATGAATCCTTATCCATGGATTGTTTTCATAATCATCAAGATTTCAAGAGGGATTATCTTCATTGATACCCCTTGATGTATATTCTATGCTTCTTAATGATATATCTATTTTTTCGGAGGTGTCATTCAGATGGTTGTTTTGTGTTTGTACTGTGTTAATTTTTATGTAATGAGTTCGTGGTGGTTGAATATTGGATTTGTTTGAGAGCTCTCTTTTCGACTATTGACACTGATGGTGATGGTGGATGGAAAGCCTACGATGCAAAGCTGAATAACCTCCTATATCCTTACAAATTTGTCATGATTTTCTATTGTTTATGAGATGTGTTACTAGATAACGATGTTTTCCTTTAGTTGTATTCTTTCTTAGATACATGTGATAAGTTGGGGTCATGGTTGGGTGGAATATTGAAGATACTAAAGAAGATCGAGTTGAGATCTTAATGAACTTATATTATCTCTTTCTTAGGTCACAAGGACGCTTCCTTATTAAGTATGGGGATATGTTGAATGTTGAAATGACTAGATTTTTTGGTTGATTTTTGTTGTTTTTGAGGCTTGAATGGTTGATTTTTGATGAATTTTGAGTGATTTTTAGTTGTTTAGGAAGTGTTTGAGAGTGTTTTGGATGATACTGATTATGTTTTGGAAGCTCATGATGATTCTCAGTAGAAATATGAGGTTTTGAGATGTTCTGATAGGTTCTGATTGGTTCTGATACCTTCTGTTTAGCTTTTGATTTGTTCTGATTTTCTTCTGTATGAAGCATGGATTGATGATTGATGAAGGTTGAAGTCTTTTTAAAGTTTATTGAATAGTTTTTTATAGTTTGGAATGGTTTTAGTATGAATTATGAGGTTCTGATGCTTTCTATTGACCTTTTGTAACCCTCTGATGAGCTTCTGTAGAGCCTCTGTTCTAGCTCTATTCCTGTTATGTTCTATTATGTATGCTTCTGTAAGTGTTCTGTAGAACGTATATGTGACTTTGGGAAAGTTTTCTAGCCTTGGAAAGAGGTGAATGTAAGTTCAAAAGAGCTCAAGGAAGTGGAAGAAGTTGCTGAAGACTTAAAAGAAGACTGTAGTGAAGTGATAATAGTGAGCTATGAAGAGTCACTGTAGTGGCTTTGGTGACCTTTCATATTAGACACACCTCTTGGAAGGGGTATCCAAGACCTAAGAATGATTATTATGAGTGATAATTGAGCATTGTAGTGAGGAGATGATTACTATTAAGAGAGAAAGAGAGAGTCAGAGATAGCCAATTCTATCAAAACAATGTATCCTTTTATGAGAGACTGAGAGAAAACACTATGAAGACAATGAAGATGAATCATATGTGATTATTTTCCATTCAAAAGGGGTGTTTCTTTTGTGTTCTCTTTGTCTATCAATGAAAAATATGAAGAAGATGAAGAGAAATATCAATTTTGTTAAAGATACCGTGGGAGATTGTTTCTATGATGCTGTGTGAAGATTTGTTCTTTTCCTTGTTGTGGTTCTCTAAAGAATGAAACAAAAGCTTGTTGATGTTAGAAGATAGATTTTCTTGCAGTAGAAACCCCTTTTCCTTGGTGTCTCTCTTGGGGCTCAAGTTATGATAAGGTCTATTTTGCCTCTGTTTTGATTGGATTTCTTTCTATTTCTGAGGTTGAGATTATGAATGAGTCTTTTGAGGAATGATTGAGAGTGTGTTGGATGGTTTAAAATGGTTTTGGTTGGATCTTTATGGTTGTTATGCCTTATGTTGACCCTCTATAGTGTTATGTAGAGCCTCTGTCTCCGTTCTGTAAGCCCCTATTTGCTTATGTATCTATTTTGATAGATGGATGTTTAGCTTGGGGAATGTTTTACAACCTTGAAAGAGGAAGAACATAAGCTCAAAATATCTTGAAAAAGTAAAAGAAGTAGTCGAAGAAGACTTGAAGTGAAAATTACAATGGCAATGATAATAGTGAGCTCTCAAGGGACACTGTAGTGGATTTGGTGACTCTTCATATCAGGCATATCTCCTGGGAGGGGCATCCATGAATAAGAGATGGTTATTGAGGATTATTCATTGTAATTCCAATGTACTATTGAGAGAGAGCATGTGAGAGAGAGAGAGAGAGAGAGAGAGAGAGAGAGAGAGAGAGAGAGAGAGAGAGAGAGAGAGAGAGAGAGAGAGTGTGTGTGTGTGTGTGTGTGTGTGTGTGTATGAGAGGTAGCCAATTTTCTATGAGAAATATTGTATCTACACGAGAGATAGTATGAAGACTATGAAGATGATGAAAGATAAATACTATGTGATGAATTCCATTCAAAGTTGATATTTTCTTTGTGTCATTGTGGTTCTTTGATGGTTTCTATAAAGAAAATGAAGAATATGTTGAAGATTTATCATGATAAATTCATGGTAGAGAATTGTTATATGATGTTGTGTGAAGATTTGTGATATGATGCTACGTGAAGATTGGTGTTATTTTTCTTCTTGTTGTTGATTAAAATGTGAAGAACATACTTGTTGGTATGAAAAGATAGATTTTCTTGCAGTAGTTTCCCTATTTTTCTTGGTATTCCTTTTGGGGTTCCATGTTTTTTGTGTGTAGTTGGGGAAACTGCTATCAAAAGCACCAATAGAGGCTGAAAATAGAAGAAGTGGCAATATTGAAGAGGAAGAAAAACAATGGAAAATTGTAAAATTCTTGCTATATTGTTGAAGAATTGGAGATCTTCATTGCCAAAGCCACTTTTCCAAAGTAGAATTAAGCCTTTGAGCATTCTTCCATATGTGAAGACAACCCTAGCAGGAAGATACTACTGCTTGATCTATCTGGTGGTAAAATAAAATTCCTATGGGACCTCATATCCTCTATTATTGGGAAGACCATGTCTTTTTGAAGCAAGAGCACAAACATATTGGTTCAAGGGAACCTTGACCCTGGGGGGCAGAGGACCCAACAAGGTGATAATGAAGTTGTATGGCTTACAAAAAGCTAATGGATCTATCTCTATCGAAATCTTAACAAACTCTTTCAACAAAGTTACAAATGGTACATCAATAGAGGAAGAAGCTATCAAATAGATCTTTCCCAAGAAAACATATACACACTCCTTGACAGTGGGTACTATGAGCCAATTCCCAAAGGAAGCCAAGTCCTTGTTAATGGTTGAATACCTACTACATGAACCAGGAATGACTTCTGAAATTACTTTTGACAGTGAGATAGGGGACGGATGTACTATTCTCCCTGTTGCATGGTCACAATAGAGCCACAACCAAGAAGTAGAGATAGAGACAAAAGTAGAAGTAGAAGATACAACAGAGAATTTATTTTTCTCTTATAGAGCCCCTACAGAGGTAGAGATAGAGTCTAAATAGGACGATGATGAAAGCCAAGATGTAGATAAAGAAAGCGAGGTGGAGAGATCTATTCAACCTCTTGAACAAGATATTAACGAGGAGGAAGTCCTAGAGGTTATAGAAGCTAAAGACCCCATGCTTTGGAACAGAATGAATCTAGTACCATTTGGACTAGTAAATGAATCACAACATCTGCAAAACTTCCATAAGAAATGGTTTAAGCAAAATAAGCCCTCCTTTAGTAGTGGCTCTTGTTACCTTCATTTACCCTTCTCAAGAAAGGACGATGATGATACACCTTGCCAACAAACACCAGTCCTACAGACCTGTGTTGAGATATCGAGCTTCACTCGTGATACGCCAGGGTGACCGTTGTGTATTTATGTCACCGACTTGTCAGTTGCAGATGCGGTTGGTACACCGCCCATGAATAATAGCTAGATGATAGCTATCCTTATCTACTCTAGTTCATGGCTCAATTAGTATGCCACCTTAGTTAGTTGAGTTTTGGTTTGAGACCCATATATAGGGTTCTTCTATTTCTATGTACGAGAGTTCTTTTTGGCTTACACAACTAAGAAGAGGAAAACTGTTTTCAGCCTCCAACCTTGTGTGTATTCCCCCATTGTGCAAGCAAGAAAGCTACAAGTGAGACTCCTTCCTTCTCTCCCACAATCTTGACATGGTATCAGAGCCTTGTTTGTGGTAAGGAGCTCAAGAAAGCAAGCCAAGCTCGCGGTGTTCTGGTAAGAGGAGCAGTGTTGCTTTCATTTTCTGTTTTGGGAGCAGATCTCTGCAGGCAGCATAGCTGGAAATTGCAAGAGTGCATTGTCTCAGGTTGAGACGCCCTTCGCGGTGAAGCAAGAGGGCAGTATATGCTGTGGGCAAGGGCTTTAGCCCTCGGCAACCCTGTTTTTTTAATTTGAGGCCATTTCGGGGCCTGTTTTGGAGGCGGAAGTTTTCTGTACGCACTCAGGAAAAGGCCCAATTTTATGCTGTGCAGCCACTGTTCTACAGGTTGGTGAAAAGTTACTGTAGAAATTGCATCATATGCCTGTGCGCAGAGACATTGGGAGTTACACAATCATCCTTGTTGCATGTTGATGCAAAATCGTCACTAAGAAGTGATTGTGTGGTTAAATACCACTTTCGTCATTTTTGTAGATTTGCCCTTGTGAGGCTGAAGCTGTGTTCTTTGTAGTGACAGATTTTTTTGCAGTGTTCTGTAATGGCGTTTGATTCTCTTTCACAGATTGTTACTGAAAAGCTTGACAAGAATAACTTCCAAGCATGGAAGTTTAGAATGACGAATTTCCTTATGGGAAAATGATATTGGAAATTTGTTGCAGGAAATGAAGAAGAACCAGTTCTTCTTGATGTTCCCAATCAACAGCAAATGCAGGCATTTAAAGCATGGCATGAGAGAGCCAGGAAAGTTATGTATTGGCTGTCTATCAGCATTTCAGACTCTATGATTGTGCATATTCAGGATGCAAGTACGCCAAAGGAGGCATGGGATACTTTGTCAAAAATGTATAGCACAAATATGCAAGCCAGGAAAATGCAGCTCAAGCAAGAGTTACACAATGTGCAAAGAGAAAATATGAGCATCAACGACTACCACATGAAGGTGAAGAAGATTGTAGATGCACTTGCTTCCATTGGGTCGCCAGTGGAAGATGATGATTTAGTTTCTGTGACCTTGAATGGTCTAGGAAAGGATTATACACAGTTCCGAACATCCATTTCCGTCCGTGAAAGATTTCTTGATTTTGAGGAGTTGATTGCTCTTCTAATTTTTGAGGAGCAGAGAAATGGTGGTGCATCCTCTTCAGGAGGAACTTCAAAAGAAGCTGTCTTCTACTCAAATGTTGGAAGAGGTAGAGGCAAAGGTAGAGAAGGCCGATTTGGAGGCCGTGGTAGAAATCAGAATATGCAGCAAACTCAAGAAAACCAGTCGTATGGAGGAGGACGTGGTAACTCTAGAGGCAGGGGGAGGCAAAGAGGTCATGGTGGATGACAAAGAGGCCAAAATGTAAACAGTAATGTTGAATGCTATTACTGTGGTAAAATGGGTCATATGGCTAAAGACTGCTATAAAAAGCAGAATGACATCATGAATGGAAAACTGCAACAAGGGAATTATGCATCTTCTAGTAGACAGGGTGATGACAGAAATGAGCATTTGTTTATGGTGCAGCACATGAACAATTCTATGACAAGTGCAGAAGAAAGCAATGATGTATGGTATGTTGACTCAGGTGCATCAAACCACATGACAGGTCATGCAGAATGGATGGAGGATGCAAGGAAAATGGAAAAACCAGGATTTGTGGAGACTGGTGATGATACTGCACATCCTATTGTGCAGATTGGAAAAATTCCTTTGTCTATGCAGGATGGGAAAAAAAAAAACATGTCTGATGTATTTCATGTCCCGAATATCACCAAGAATCTGGTTTCTGTTGGTCAAATGGTTGAGCAGGGCTTGCAGGTCAGATTTAATCCTCATGGATGCTTTGTTGAGGATATGAAAAATAAAGGTCTCTTGATAGCAAAAGGAAAGAAGAAGGGCAGAATGTTTACGTTGGATGCAGACATGTCTGAATTGAGTGCAGCAATGTTTGCACATGGGACTGGTGTAGTTGCAGATATTGATATCTGGCACAAACGCATTGGTCATGTTAATGTACAGTGACTTAAATCAATGTAGGCCCAAAATATTGTTGTAGGATTGCCTAAATTCAAGGTTGCAGAAATGCATAAGGTATGTAAAGCCTGCCAATTTGGAAATCAAGCAAGGAAACCATTTCCTAGACATGTTCAAGAGAGTGAGAAGCCATTGGAATTAATCCACTCTGATGTGTGGACTACTAAAGCTGCATCTCTTGGAGGCTGTCATTATTTTGTCACTTTTATTGATGACT
Source organism: Lygodium microphyllum (assembly GCF_053477565.2). Classification (NCBI taxonomy): domain Eukaryota; kingdom Viridiplantae; phylum Streptophyta; class Polypodiopsida; order Schizaeales; family Lygodiaceae; genus Lygodium; species Lygodium microphyllum. Next base: position 1,761,042 of record NC_141139.1, on the reverse strand, counting down.
ATAGCAGAAAAGTTTGGGTGTATTTTATGAAAAAGAAAAGTGAAGTTTTTGGGCATTTTAAAACTCTTAAAGCTATGGTTGAAAAAGAAACATGCCTGCAAATAAAATGCCTAAGGTCAGATGGAGGGGGAGAGTACCTCTCAAATGAGTTTGCAAGGTTCCTGCAGGAGCATGGCATAAAGCAGCAATATTCATGCAGTCATACCCCACAACAAAATGGAATTGCAGAAAGGAAAAACAGGCATATTGAAGAGGTATCTCGTGCCATGCTCAACGAAAAAGACTTGCCAGATTTTTACTGGGCTGAAGCAGTTGCTACAGCGGTCTATATAATGAGCATGACTCCCACTGCAGCAATACATGGGATGACTCCAGAGGAGAGGTATACTGGTAGGAAACCAGATATTTCTCATTTGAAAATTTTTGGTTGCATTGCCTATGTACATGTGCCAGATGAGTTGAGATCCAAGTTGGATCCAAAAGCTGAGAAGTGCATCTTTATTGGTTACTCTCTGCAGCAAAAAGGATATAGATGCTATAACCCTTCTACTTGTAAGTTTACAGTGAGAAGAGATGTTGTTTTTGATGAGATGAGTAGCTGGTATAAACCAGTAAATGTGATTGATGATGTAGATGCACAAAATGGTAATGCTGCACATAATTCACAGCAGCAGTCACAAAATATTAGTGGACCTGGAGCGTCCTCTAGCAGTGGTTCACATTCTTCGCCATGGACAGGCAGATTGAGATCAGGAGAATCTTCTCAAAGAAATGCAGATAGTGGTATGCAGGTATCACGAAAAGGAAAAGAGAAGGTTGATCAGCCCATGTTTGATGTGAATGTAGGTCACTCTTATGTGGATGGTGAATCCAGTGGCTCAGAACAGAGCATTGATGATGAGTTGGGTATTCCTTCTATTGTTACACCTGGAGTAAGGAAGACCAGGGATGTTTTGAGAGCACCTGGGAGTGAACCTATTTTGCGCAGGTCTACGAGAGCTAGGTATCCTGTGGATAGGCTGAAATATGATCGATTTACAGCCATTCACTATGCATATATGGTCAAAGTGATACAGGAACTAGAACCCACTTCTTTTGAGCAAGCCATGGAAAAAGAAAAATGGGAAAAAGTCATGGATGAAGAAATGGATGCCTTGGAAGCAAATGCTACATGGGAATCGGTACCTTTGCCTAAAGGTAAGAATGCAATTGCCTGTAAGTGGATTTATAAGGTGAAGCACAATGTAGATGGTTCTGTGAACAGAAACAAGGCAAGATTAGTAGTCAAGGGGTATGCACAAACATATGGCATTGACTATGAAGAAACATTCAGTCTGGTTGCAAGGATGGCAACCGTAAGAGCAGTCATTGCTATGGCTGCATCAAAGGGATGGTCTTTACATCAGATGGATGTAAAGAATGCCTTCTTGCATGGTGATTTGCAAGAAGAGGTCTATATGGAGCAGCCACTAGGTTATGTGCATGCTGTTCATCCTGAGTTTGTTTGCAGGTTGAAGAAAGCCTTGTATGGCTTGAAGCAAGCACCTAGAGCATGGTCTGACAAGATAGGACAGTATCTTGTCACTATTGGCTTTTAGATTTCCAAGGCAGATTTTTCACTTTATGTGAGAAAAACAGAGAAAGGTATTATGCTACTTGTCATTTATGTTGATGATTTGATTATGATAGGTGACAGTGATGAAGATATCCTTCATGTGAAAATGCTATTGAAGCAGAAGTTTGAGATGAAGGATTTGGGAGAGCTGCGCTATTTCTTGGCCATTGAGGTGATTAGATCATCAAGTGGGATATAGCTCTTGCAGAGGCAATATGGATTGGACATGCTGTCCAAATATGGGATGACAGGCTGTAAGCCTATTTCAGTTCCTTTGGAGTAGAATGTGAAGCTGAGCGCAGATGCAGGTGAGCTTCTGGAAGACCCTACTATGTACAGACACATAGTAGGAAGCTTGATTTATATGACTATTACCAGGCCAGATTTGAGCTATGCTGTTGGATTGGTAAGTCGGTTTATGCAGGCTCCAAGGAAACCGCATTTGGATGCGGCTAGATGCATACTCAGGTATGTGAAGTCCACATTGCAGTATGGACTATTTTATGAGACTGGGGTTCAGATACAGTTGCATGGATACACTGATGTTGATTGGGCTGGTAGCATTTCTGATAGATGATCTACCAGTGGATATGTGTTCTCCTTTGGGAGTGCTGCAGTCACTTGGAGCAGCAAGAAACAGCCTACAGTTGCCTTATCCAGCACAGAGGCTGAGTACAGGGCTGCAGTAATGGCTGCATGTGAGGTAGCTTGGTTGCATAAGCTACTTTATGATATGCATCAGTCTACAGATGGGCCAGTTGTCATTTATTGTGACAACATGAGTAGTATACACTCGGCAAATAATCCAGTCTATCATGCTAGAACAAAGCACATTGAGGTGCATTATCACTATGTGCGGAAGAGGGTTTTACTAGGTCTTATTGATCTAGTTTATGTCAGCACAGAGGATCAGGTAGCTGACATATTCATGAAGGCATTGGGCGTAGAGAAGCTGCGCAAGTTCAGAGACCTGCTTGGTGTGCAGGAATTGGGATTGAGCTCCAGGGGGAGTGTTCAGATATCGAGCTTCACTCGTGATACGCCAGGGTGACTGTCGTGGCTCGGTTAGTATGCCACCTTAGTTAGTTGAGTTTGGTTTGAGACCCATATATAGGGTTCTTCTATTTCTATGTACGAGAGTTCTTTTTGGCTTACACAACTAAGAAGAGGAAAACTGTTTTCAGCCTCCAACCTCGTGTGTATTCCCCCATTGTGCAAGCAAGAAAGCTACAAGTGAGACTCCTTCCTTCTCTCCCACAATCTTGACAACCCGACATAACTCAGTTGGTTCTTATTATATGACATTCATGGAGGCATTCTTAGAAGATAAGTCCTCGAATTAAGAGATAATGAATTCTTTCATAAAAACCAAAATAGCCATGATACCCTTTTAGCATTCCAAAGAGCTAGTCGAGTCCCCATGGAAAGAAGAAGTCGCTTCTAGTGGAGCATAAACGAGAAGGCCACTCCCTTGAAGGAGTTGGATCCATATCCAAAAGCAGTCTATGGGACCATCTATGAAGTGGAAGATGAAAAGCAATTAACTTTTGTGGATACAAATGGTACTGACCATCACTTGAACGTGGGTACTATTCTTCCAAAAGAGGAGCTATCGATCTTGCATGACCTACTGAAGGAGAACTTGGACATGTTTGCATGGTCATATAAAGATTTAAAGGGGATTTATCCCATAGTGTGTGAATATCACATCGACCTCAAGAATCCTAAACCTGTGAGTCAAAGATAGAGGCACATGAATCCAAATTACTAAGTCCTAGTGAAAGCAGAGTTGTTGAAGCTCCCTAAAGCTGAGTTTATCTATCTAGTAGTAGCCAATAGTGAATGGATTTTGCTCATCATAGTAGTACCCAAGAAGAATGGAAAGTTGTGAATATATGTGAAATTTCGCAATCTGAACTCCAAGACAAAGAAGGATAATTTTCCTATTCCTTTCACAAACCAACTGTTAGATCCCTACTGGATGGATTCAATGGATATAACCAAGTCTAGATAGTAAAAGAGGATCAATCCAAAATAACACTTACAATAGAATGGGAAACTCATGCTTATGGAGTGATGCTATTTGGGCCCTATAACGTCCTTACTACCTTTCAAGGACTGATGATGGCTACATTCCAAAATCACTTGTATGATTTTATTGTGATATATCTAAATGACTTTTGTGTTTATAGCCTAATTTGTGAGAATTGGGGATACTTAGAGCAATGCTTTGATTGATGCGCTCTGAGAGTATGGGATCTCCCTCAACCCCAACAAATGCATCTTTGGAGTCTCTTCAGGAGTTCTTCTAGGCCACATTGTCTTTGCATAAGGGATAGCAACCAATAGACCCACCAAGATTGAGAAGATTGCAGCTCTAATAGCACCAACCAACCTCAAATATTTGAGGGTATTTCTAGGCCATGTGGACTATTACAGGTGGTTCATTGTATATTTTGCAAGAAAGGAAATCCCCTTGCATAAGATCCTGAGGAAAGATGTAGAGTTTACTTGAACCACTATGATTGAAGCACCCATCATGCAATCTCCTGATTAGACAAAGGAATTCCATGTGTACATTGATGTATCTGTAAGGGTTAGGTGCAGTCATATGTCAAAAAGGCTCCTCAAAGCTAGATCAACCCATCTACTATGCAAGCTGTAAGGTCGCTGATGATCAAGAAAGAAACTACATAGTGAAGGAGTTAGAATTTCTCGCAATGGTATTTGTCTTGGAGAAGTTTTGACACTATCTATTGTGATTGCACTTTAGGTTTTATGTGGTTCATGAGACATTGTTATTTTTTATGAATAATGTAGATGTTAAAGGCAGAATGATAAGTTGTCTCCTTTTTTTCTAGGAGTTTGACTTTGAAGTGGTTAGCAAGCCTAGTCGCTCCCATGTTTTGGCTGATCATCTATCACATATCCATCAGACTGAAGAAGAGGAGCAGGATGATCCACACCTCCTTGTTTTTGATCGAAATAGTAACCCCATGGTATGTAGACATTGCCAATCTTTTTGCCACACAACAGTATCCCTTGGCATCTCTAGTAGAGAGAAGAAAAAGCTTCTATTGGAATCAATTTCCTACACTTTTCTAGGTGGAACTTTGTACAAGAGAGACAAAGGTGAAGTGCTATGTAGATGTGTTGCAGGAGATAAGATCAGGATAGGGCTAAAAGCAGATAAGTCGTGTGGAAGACACTTTGTAGGAGAAGCGACAACTAGAAAGGCCATGCTCACATGATATTAGTAGCCTACACTACATACATATGTCTATGATTATTGCAAATGTTGTGATGCTTGTCAACGATAGTGGATGGGAAAACCTATTAAATCTATTGCTATACCACTATAGACCATCATTTTCCTAAATCCATTTGAGAACTGGGGCATCAATTTTGTGGGTCCCATTGATCTGCCAACTAGAAGAAAGCAAAATTGGTACATCTTCATATGTATGTACTATGTGATGAAGTGGTGTGAAGCCAAAGCTATTAAGCAAGATGATGGTAACAACATGGACCTATTTTTGTATGTGAATATCCTTACTCACTTTGGCAATCCCTTAGAGCTAGTAAGTGATAAAGGTACTCATGTTTTGAACAAAATTATGGAAGAGTTGATAGAGCTTTATAAAATCCACCATCGCAAGTCCACACCTTACTATCCTAGAGCGGCCAAGTCAAAGTTACCAATCATATTCTTTACTTGATCCTGATAAAGAATTCAAGGAAGATGATCTAGTCCTCGCCTATGATTCATGCTTTGGAAAGTTTCCACAAAAGCTCCAACAACATTGGACAGTTTTCTACAAGGTACTCACTTTGTTCAAGTTTGAGGTGTTGGTGCCTCTCATGATCCCTTCCTGATTAATGGTTACCATCTAAAGAAGTATTACCCTCCTTGGGAATCTTGACAATCACAGCCGATAGTCCCTCTCCCTGTGAGGCGTTGCTCCCTCTCCTACCTCTTATGCTACTATTGATAGCTGGAGCCCCAAGAGGAACACTAAGAAAATGGAGAATCTGCTACAAGAAAATCTATCTTGTATCATCAACAAGCATGTTTTTTATGAATCAACCACAAGAAGAAAAACAACACTAATCTTCTCAAATTTTCACACAACATCATACAGCAATTCTTCCATATATTTATCACAATAAAACTTCAACACATTCTTTATATTCTTCATCAAAAGAACAAGAGAACACAAAGGAATGCTCCAATTTGAATGGAAATCATCACATAGTATTCATATTCAATAGTTTCAAAGTCTTCATAGTCTCTCTCTTGATCTCTCACTCATAGATGCATTGTTTTGCATCAAAATTGGCCATATCTCACTCTCCATCTCTCTCATACATGCTCTCTCTCAATAATATACTGGAATAATGAAGAATAATAATCCATAACCCTTAGAGGGAGCCAAATCAATGCCCATGGATGTGAATAGCGCCTGCATAAAGTTACTCATAAACTTTGAATCTCTTTCATGAACAATCACCTAGGTAATCCATGTAGTCTAAAAATCCGCTCCATGAATTGACTGGCCACTTGAGAAGCAGTAAACTGGGTCTTGGTTGGAATAAAATAAACTGCCTTGGTGAGTCTATCTACCACCACATATATACTATTCCATCCCTTTTTGGTAGTAGGTAATGAAGTCCATGGTAATGTGCATCCATACCACCACATATATACTATTCCATCCCTTTTTGGTAGTAGGTAAGCTAGTAATGAAGTCCATGGTAATGTGCATCCATTTGCTTGTAGGAATTGGTAATGGCTACAACAAACCACATGGCTTATGGGTGCTATCCTTATTCTACTAATAAGGCATACACTTCATGACAAAGTCTTTGATATATTTCCATAGCCCTTTCCAATAGAAGCTCTTTCTAATCCTATCATAGGTTTTGAAAACTCCAAGGTGTCCAGCTAAAGGCGAAGAATGCAACTTCTCCATAATTTTTTGTGTAAGAGAAGAAGTAGAGAGAATGACAATCTTTCCATTTAACCAAACGAGGCCATTTTGAAGCTGATAATGCGAGTTATCTTCCATGAGACCTTGTTGTAATTTCTAAAAAAGATGGCTGAGCTCTTCATCCAAAAGATAAGCCTCTTGTAGTTCTTCAATCCAGTCACTATGTAGCTCAGTCATTCCTGAAACTTTGCAAGCCCACATATGAGAAAGAGAATCAGTCACTACATTGTCTTTGCCCCTCATATGAGTGATGTCAAAATCATAATTTTGCAGTGTATCTACCCACCTACGCTGCCTAGGAGTCAGATTGGACTGAGTGAGGAAATACTTAAGGACCCTGTGATCACTTTGAACTCTGAAGCAACTGCCATATAGAGAATGGTGCCCTTTCTTTATTGCATGCAAGATAGCCAACATCTCTTGGTCATAAACATTCATAGCTATTTCCTTATATGTAAGCTTATATGACTTTCAAAGGCAATTACTCCATGCTCTTGTAACAAAACAACCCCAATGCCTCAGCCACTGGCATCACATTGTATGGTAAACTCCTTTGAAAAATCTGAGGATACTAGAATATGAGTAGAAGTAAGGAGTTCCTTTAACTAGTTGAAGCTACTATTTGCAAGAGCATCCCAAAAGAAAGCTTCCTTCTTCAACTTGTCAGCCAAAGGAGTTGCAATAGCTGCATAATGCTTGATGAATCGATGATAGAATGAAGATAGATTAAGAAATCCTCTAAGTGAAGTAGTGGTAGTAGGTGTTGTTGGCTAATCTTTAATACATTGCACCTTCTTGGGGTCAACCTGTATCCCTTTTTCACTGACAATATGTCCCATGCATTCCACTTCAGCCTGCATGAAAGAGCATTTCTTCTCCTTAACAAAGAGTCTGTGATGTCTCAATACATAAAAAATCTTCATCATGTGTGATAGATGGTCTTGAAGGATCTTATTGTAAATTAGAATGTCATGAAAGAAGACCAAGACAAACTGAAAGAGGAAAGGCTACAAAATCTTGTTCATCAGACTCTGGAAGGTAGCTTGAGTATTTGTAAGCCCAAATGGCATCACTAGGAAATGATAGAGCACTCGATTAGCCCTAAAGGCAGCCTTGATCTCATCACCCTCTTGCATATGGATCTAATGATACCTTGATCTCAAGTCAATCTTTGTAAAGAATCTAGCCCCCTTTAGCTCATCAAGAAAATCATCAATCCTAGGTATTGGATACTTGTTCTTCACTATGATCTTGTTAAGATCCCTAAAGTCAATACACATCCTGAAAGATCCATCTTTCTTTTTGACTAACAGGACCGAAGATGCATAGGGTGAAGAACTAGGTTCAATGAATCCCATCTCAAGAAGCTCCTTGATTTGCTTGGCTACTTCTTCCCGCTCACATTTGGACAATTTGTAGAGTGGCTTATTGATCCTCCAAACCAATGGGGTGATCCACTGCTCTCTTGGGAGGCAATGAAATAGGTACCTCAAATAAGTCCTTGTACTTCTCAAGAAGAGCTTTCAAAGCTGGGTGGCTTATTGAATTTATGGACTGATCTTCAATTTCTTTATTCAAGTGCAAAAAAAATATTTGTGAATGTCTCTTGTACTCCTTTTTGAGTCGTTGAATGGTGATAAGATGTAAATTTGATCTACTAGGAATTCCCTGTAAAAAATGGATGAGTTGTCCAAAGATAAACACCATATACATCTGTGAGAAATTCATAGTGATTTTTCCTAATATCATCAACCAATCACAACCGAATACAATATTTATGGGTCCCATTTCCAAGGTAATCAAGTTTACTTTTTCTTCAAAAATTTCAGCTAGTTGTAAAGAAACTTGTGGGCATATTTGTGTGCTAATTTCTTCTTCACCATTGGCCAATTGAACTCTTATGGGCTGCTATAAGTCAATGGGAAGACAATCCAGC